>NC_090923.1:39396631-39401631 GCF_040938575.1 Ambystoma mexicanum | reverse complement strand
TTTAGAAGCCTGACTCCTTCAATCGTACAAATCCAATCATATATTTCGAGTTGTTTTTTTATCTTCAGAGGATTGACAATCAAAATTCTAATGTTGAGTTCAGCCTGAGTAAAATGTCCCCCACTTTTCTTTCCAGGGCAAGAAGTTGTTTTGATTTGGCCTTTTTGTAATGTCCCATTACATCAAAGAGGAGAGTCGAGGACCTAGCAGTGATAATATCGCGATATAGCGACAAGAGCTTCCAATCTGCTTGACAGCCTAGGGAGATCAGACCCAGTTCATATCGTAGGCTACTAAGAGGTGTACATATAGGCAAGTTTAATACTGCTCTCCATAGCCGACCCTCAGTTTTGCTCCAATTGTAATTCCAAAGCATAGGTTTCACTTCTAAGCCGTACAGAAGGACTGGTACAGCTTTACCAATGTAGAATTTGAGAAGCGGCGATAGTGAGAATTTACAGAACTTCCCCATCAGATTCTTGATCTGGGCCATGATTTTAGAGGTCTTGCCAAAAATAGTTGGTAGCATCTTACTCATAGATGGAGATGCAAAAATTTCGTAGCCCAGGTAAGTGAGCTCTTCAAATTTGGGGATTTCCGTTTCATTGAGAATCCATTTCCAGGAGGGAAGGTTTTTTCTCGGATGTTTGAATACCAGGATTCTAGATTTCGAGGGGTTAATTATAAGACCATTGAGCTTGACATAGTCACTTAGTTTGAGAAGGAGCTGTTGCAGCCCCCGGGCCGAGCCATCCAGCAAGACAATATCGTCTGCATAGGCCAGCCAGTGTATACTTCTCCCATTTATCCTAGGTGCTATCATAGAGGCCGGTTCAAGGAAATTCCCCAGGTCTGCTAGAAAAAGATTGAAAAATAACGGAGCACCTAGACAGCCCTGCCGGACTCCCTTGAAAGTCTCTATAGCCTCTGATAAGTTGCTGGCGTCATCCAGTCTTACCCTGATGGTGGTATTCCTGTGAAGCTCTATGAGCATGGCCAAGAGGGGTGCTGGAATCCCCCATTTTTGCATTTTCCGCCAGAGGTGAGCCCTGTCCACCAAATCAAATGCTTTGGATAAATCTACCCATGCACCGAAAAGTGGGGAGACATTCTTCTCATTGGAGCCTTCACTGAGAAGGTTCAGGATAAGGCCATTTGAGCTGGTAGATAGGCCTTTCCTGAAACCCGTTTGGTGCCGGGACAGAATTTCGTTGGTATCAACCCAGTGAGTGAGATCTTTCAGGAGAAGTCGCATGAACAATTTGCTATCAATGTCAAGGAGGGCGATTGGTCGATAGCTAGCAGGTTTGAGTCTGTCGCCCCCCTTAAAGAATGGAATAATAAGAGCATTCTTCCAGGACGGGGGAAAAGAGCCAGTCTTTATGATTTCCCGAAAAAGATGGAATAGCAGCTTTGCCCACATTGTAGGGTGATTTTTTAAAACCTGATAGGTTAGACCATTCGGTCCTGCTGCCTTTGATGTGGATGCTGAAAGAATAAGGTCAAAAATGTCTTGTTGAGTGAATGATAATGACCAGGTTACTGAAGGTCCAGTGAAATCTCTGGAACCTGGATGTTCAAAGTTCTTGGTCAGATAGTCAATCCAGGATTGCTCTGGAACTAGGTTGCAGAGGGAGCTATTGTGGCCTGTCTCCAGTTGGTTTAGTGCGGCCCAAAAGCTTCTGCAATTGTTGGCGTTAAGCAAATGTAGCATCTTTTCCCCATCTTCTTGCTGTATTTGATGTTTGTGGTTGCGAGACCAGTTTCTATAAGATTGTTTGGCTTTCCTGATTTTTTGTAAGGTTTCTCGTTGGTCTCCCCCCCCCCTTTTTTTTAGAGTGCGAATAAGATGATGAAGAGACCTTTTTTGCTTGTGTATTTCCTCATCATAATGATGAAAATGTATTTGTTTTCCTCCAGCTTTCGTTTCCTGTGGTGGACAAATTGACCATACGAAATTCCCGAAATTTTCGGGATGAAATTCCTCAGTCCATAACGGTCCCGGAATTGCTTCTAAAAGTTGATTTAATTTTTCCCCACCAAATTTATATTTTACCACTCTCAATTTGCCCTTGAGTCCGACTAAATCCTGCGGACACGGTAATTTAATGTCTCTCTGTAAAGCCGAGAATCGAAGTTCTAGGCTTGCGTGGTCACTGCCTCCTTCCCAATTAAGGGTTAGGGTCGGGCAGTAAGATGCGAGACCTGGTGTTACAAAAATATAATCTAATGTGGATTTCGAAGAGCCCCGGCGCCAAGTATGATTTTCTATTTCATTGTCCCCATTTTGCTTAATGATCATTTCGAGGTACCAGGAGGAAAAAAAGTCCCACCATAGTTTGCCCTTTCGACTGTTGTTTAGGGTGATATTGTCTGCATTAAAATCACCTGCTACTATAATGTGTGCTCCCTGGAAGTTGGTCTTCGCTGCTATTAAAATGGTCTGTAGGAGTTCCAAAAAATCCTGCAGCTTTATAGTGGCTGGATTCCAGTATATATTAATGAGGACTAGAGTGACTCTTAAGTTGTCTGAGTCCAGCTCTACTTTGCAGGCCTGAATGCCTGCGACGTTATTACAGAGAGGGAAGATTTGTTGAATACTCGAGTTTTTGAGGACCATTAGAAGTCCGCCCGCCGGTCTCCCTTTAGATTTTTGTGAGGGCCCCGAGACTTATAACTGTAAACCCCTCTATCTCTATGGGGTTTACTAGCCAAGTCTCCTGGAATAATAGAATATCAAATTCTTTTAGTAGTTTATTTTTTAGTAGCTTTTTTTTTAGAAAAGTAGAGCCTCTTGTGTTCCAGGAGACGAGACCGAGGCTATTTTGCTTAAAGGCTCATTTGCTCCTCGCCGAGATTCAGAAGGACCTTTGATATAATCTCAGGTAATTTCATAATTAGATTCTCTCTTAGTTTGGGGCCAGAATTAGGGGTCCTTGGATGTTCACTCAGTGGACCGACTGGTCCTCTCAGTCTTAGAGAATCCTCTCTGTTTATATATGTACTGGTGTGATTTCTGAATCCATCTTCCTCCTCCTGCTCAAATACCAACAGGCCTGCTCTTGCTAGTTCAATTTTGTTCCCAATTAATGCCTGGAAGGCTCTTCTTGAGCTGAGGCCGACCTCCACAAAAAATTTGTCATTAACAGCTGGAAATTTGACATATTCGATGTCTTCTGATGAAAAAAGAAACAACTTATAGTTTTTTCTGATTTCTGCTATAAGAACTGATCTGCAGAGGGACGTATACCCGAATGGTCTTTCCAGTCTTAACCAAATCCTTGGAATTGAGAAGTCAGCTATTTCCTGCTCTGTCTCCCACTCCGTTGAGCCGGTTTGTAGATAGAGCTCTAAGTTTCTTGATTTTCCCAATCCGTTCCGGCAGTCTGCTTTATGGGCCAGGGACCCTGTTGGAACATTGTCATTAGTCGGTTGGAGCTCAAGGGGAGAGGCCATTGGGGTTACTACCGCAGGTTTTGAAATGGTTTTTAGGAAGATGGGCGCCAATCTGATGTTACTTGCACTTGTTTGAAGTGCCGTGCTACTGGTCGCAGTTTTTTAGTACCCTTTTTTAAGAAAATGGGGGCTATCTTAATTTTCGATTTAGGCATGGTTGTTTCTGAGTTATTAAAAGCTCCGTTTGCAGGATTCATTGGCTCAGTTTGCATGCCCGTGTTTATAGTTTGAAGCGTCATGTCGCTATGGGCTTTCCTTAATTTTACGGGAATCACTAAGTTTCCATTTAGGCCCTTTCCTCTTTTGATGGATCTTGAGGGCTTTTGATTTTTATTCTGAGAGGGGCCGGCAACTGGAGATACATCAACTTCTGGAGCTGAGGTCTTTTCTTCATTCAGTGATAGTTTTTTAAAGAAAGCATTTGTTTCCGATTTATTTGAGGATCTCTTTTTTTGTTTTTTTGTTTTTTTTTTTAGTTTTCTCAAATTGTGGATGGCGATGAGGGTCGATTGATAAAAACCTCTCTTTCTGCTTATTTTTTCTTCTTCTTTTGAGATGACGTGACGTAACCAGATCTAAATTAACTTCAATTTGAGGGGAATCTTGGACGTTTACAGCTGTGTTTTTTTTTGGGCTCTCCAAAATCTCTACTATAGGCTCTATTTCAACGTTCGCTAGTCTACGAAATTCTTCTAGGACTGAATTTGATAATGGTGTATCATCAAAGCAGTCCACGGGATCCTCTTCTGTCTGCGGATGATTCTTAATTGTGATGTCTCGAGTGTCCGTAGATAGGTTTCTTATGAGTTCTTGAGTTATGAGATTGTTCTTAGCTTCTTCTTTCAGCAAGGAGTATATCTGAGTGAGATCCAAGCCTTGTTTTACTCCCTCAATTTGTGAATCTTTTATTGTTGGGATCAAAATCGTATTCATGATATTATTGATTGCCGTTGTTGTTGACTCATTCTTTGATACTTCATTTGCAAGTTCTAATAAAATGCCTGCTTGTGTTTGAACCTCTGATTTCAAAAGTTCGAATACAGAGACCAGAGAGTTCAAAACAAAGCTGTAAGCGTGTTCTCACTAGTTGTAGGGGGCACTTCCTGTAATTCAAGTTCATCCTGTAAAACTGCTGAAGCTGGGCCATTTTTAAACAGTAATGGTTCAGTTTGATAAGCACAGTCGGTAGCCATAAGTGTTGGAGGAATGACATCACTCTCCTGAATTGTACTGGTAGTCTGTCCAGCTATGACCCTTAAGTCTACTACATCGTTGGTACTTTTATTTCTTTTTCGTGCAAAGTGGTCATTAATCCTACTTTGTATTTTTTTTGTCGTTAAAGTGTACTCCAGTCCTCTTTTCCACCCTTCCTGAATAAGTGGAGGAGACACATGTACTTCAGGGGCCAGATGGCAAACCGCTTGGGTAATGTTTTGGCTAGACTGAGTGGGTTGGTGAGGTATTTCTGGTAGAGTAGGAGGTAAAATATCAGGAGTTGTACTGCCCTCCCCCCAAGGTATGAACCTTCTTGATCAACCATCTCT
>NC_090923.1:37111631-37174131 GCF_040938575.1 Ambystoma mexicanum | reverse complement strand
GCTTGTGGGAGCTTCCTGAGGTGCTGATTCAGCATCAGGTTGGTGAACTGGCTGACTAGGTCGAACACATGGGGAGGTCCACGCAGCAACGGCACATTGCATGAAGACGCTTTGGACAGGCAGACGATGCCCGAGTCGCTGCAGCTCAGACATGGTCTAATGCGGGAAACAGGTTCCAGGGCTGTTCCTTGAATTCTGGGTTGCTGGAGGCCCAATCCGGGGTCACCAGGAACAAGGCGAGTCTTTAGTTCTGCACCGCCACTACTGGGATTTGTCTGTCACCTACAGGGGGTTCTTCACCTCCAGTGAGCATAATGCTGGTTCCAGTGCTGCCAGCAGGGATGCCTTGGACCAATAGCAGAGTCATCCTCACTGCCCACGCGGGATGATTAGGGGGAAGATCAGTCCCTTGCATTGGAGACTTCCTTATTCACCTCTATGACAGAGGGCTATGGAATAGACTGTGCCCCCAACAGAGTTATAGATTAATATTTTTTCTTTCAGAGTCCAAAGATGATTCAAAGAGGGGTTGCTCCTCTCATTATAAGGACACAATGTCACAGGGGACGTGTCCCAAGCAAGCCTGCTGTAAGTGGCTGAATTCATATTAATGTAACACGTGCGATTTTCCTTATGCACTCATGCCCAGAGTACCTTGCCTGGAGGAAATGGAGGGGAAAGGAAAAGGATGAGGGTCCTAACAAAAACCAAGACGGTGGGACCTTTCTCTCAACCCACCTCTCCTTTCTCTAATTCTGCCCCATTCTCATGCATGCAGACTTCAAAGTGAATCCACTGGCCAAAACCCTGGTGTGAGGGTGACTTTGTTAAGGTCAGTGCTGCATTTGAGTCACTAGCTCCCAGGAGGTCTCCTAGTGAGTATTCCTGTGTCCTGGGGGAGGGTGTTACCCTTGTGCAGGAGAATCAAAGAAGCAATATCTTGACCATTGTTCCACACGACTGTAGTGGAGACAGTCAGGCAAGACCCTAATACATATCAATCTGCATTTAGGGCCCTTGGAACGTGTATCTGTTGCTGGATGGGATTATACCAGAATCATTTTGAGTCCAAAAAACCGGACAAACTCAAGAAGATGCCAAGTTGCTATTTTATTAGCAATTATCTAACACATGGAGTTTACAATGAACATCAATGGACGTACGCTCATTCTCAGCGATTTCCACATCAAATACAATTATATACTTGTTTATGTGTTAGAATGACTTCATACTATATGTCAACAGCAAAAGCTATCAAGGGTTGGGATTGGTTAAGGGACACATCTAGATATACAATCATATAAGAGCTAGGTTTGTTATTGGCTGTCCGATATTAGGTGGACAAATTCTGCCTACCTCTTCATACGTGTCATTTAAGAAAAATCAATTACACAGTGTTTCATTGGATTCTCAAGCTATAACGTCCTTCGTAATATGGACTAATACAATTGGTTGGCAAGCTTATACCATGTCTGGAACATTCACTTAAATTAGCAGCACGTAAACCAAGACCCAGGTGCAAGTAGATAGGACATGAAGCTGCCCAACCACACAATTAGCCCAAAATCTCTCATCACCCATGCCTTCTGCCATGAAATTCTCATTGCACTTTGGCCTTGCAGAGTATTCTTGTCCTGGGACTGCAGCGGGAGTGAGGGCACTCGCTATCGTGTCTGGAACTCCAAGCCCTATTTTCAGCCTCGACTCGCGTGACAAGATACTATGATTCTGTTCAATCTGCAAGCTTGTTATTGAATTAAGACTTGGCATCTTCTGTGTCTTTTGTTAGACCTTAACGTGAGAAGATTCATCCTCCACACACACATTCCGCTTCAGCATAGCCAGCTGACCTCGACTTCTCAGTTCTTGACTTCAGGCCAGACAGCCTCCCAACGCAGCTCCAACAACCTGCAATTCTACTGCGACACAGCCTTCCATTTTCTCTTCACGGTTCTTTGACTTATGATTTCATGATACCAATGTGCAGTTTCTGTACAATGGCGGCTCCACCTGCATTCTATTCACTACTTGTAGCTCGCCTATACGATGACTTGATCTATCTTGCCTTTCAGAGTATGTACATTCCTTATGCTTCTAATTTCAGCATCTTCTACTGTGTAAACTTCTTTTACACTTTTAAGGTTCCCTTGATTCTTTACTTCATCATTTCTCCTCTAGGGTCCATACATCGTCTTCATTCAGTATTTGAGGACTTTGTGCACACTTTCTTATGACATCATTAGTCCATCTTCTTAGCTCTTTCTCATATTCCTTCAGGGAGTTCCTCCTCCAGGCTGTCATCAACTTGAGGATACATTCGGTATGGTTGTCTCAATGGATACCTTCTTCTAAATACTCGCGGCGGTATTGGTACAGTAGCTCATGTTAGACAGGGCACAGTCTCATGTCTCAAATACGGAGGCGGTAGGGGGGTAGGATCTCCTGCGGATGTCTACGTCTGCTCCTCTACAAATGCTTTCATAGCTGAGCCCCCCTCACAGAGCTGACACTAGTGTGATACCAAATTGCTGTGGCTGTATAACTGTGTGATTTTAGCAACCCCCATGCCAACCCATTGATGGCTTATATTTAGAGATGTACGTGTCACCAGACTGACTAGATTACACAATTATTTTGACTGTAAAGAGATGTGTAGAAGATTAAAAAGCTACCCCTGTCTGCTAGAAATTTAAATTTTATTAGCTTTCTGGAATCCACAAGCGACCTTTGAAACTTCCCTGCACTAATGCAGGGCTTGCGATGAGGGCTCCAGGAAGATGTCTCAGCAAAGGGACACTTGTAAACTATAATGTTGGCATGAGGCATTTATTAAAGGGGGTTTGATTAGCGGACCTCCATTTCAAAAACGGAATTATCTGCATCATTTTATATTAATACAAATAAAAAACAGGGCTTTCACGCCCTTGCACCGGGCAATCCGTCACAGTCATTGTATGAGAATGAAGGAGGAGAGACACACACAGGGCAGGTTTGGGGGGTATGAATCAAATCTAGCAGGGCTGCTTGGATAAGCTAGTATCCTACTGGAACAGAATTAAACAACAGGTGCCCATAAAATGCATCCTTTGGGGTAAGAACACTGTACATCTGACTTGCTGTATACTCTAGTGTCGGAGGCCCCAGTATGGGACTGGAAGAGGAGTCCCCGGAGTAAGTTGTCAAAACCAGAGACGTCGCTAGAGGGGGCTGAAGGGGCTATAACTAAAGGTCTTTGGGTTGCAGCCCCGGATAGAAGGTGAAGAGCTAGAACCAAAAGGCTAGCTAGCCCCGAGTCCCCACAGTCTGACATTAGCGTAGCACCCGATCCTTTGCAGACCTAGCAACACCTCTGGTCAAAACATGAGTCCATAAAGCGCAAGCTCAGGGGTAAGAACCAGCTGTATCAGGCTGGCTTGAGTACGTACATGTAAGAGGTGTCGGTGGACTGGAGCAGGAAGCTTAGGAATAACTTATATGTGAAATAATGAACTCATACACCACATGCACACCTCATACTCCACAGGCACAGGGTTACGACCAAGCAATATTGGCCTAGCTTGAGTTCTCTTATGTAGGAGGTCTTAGTATCAAATGTAGAAGGCGGCTGAGGAGTAAGATGTCAAGCAGGGTGGACTTAGGATTAAGATCCCGCTTGATCAGGGTGGCTTGGGATCTGCAGTGCAGGAGGTCCCAGTGTGGTACTGGAGGAGGGCCAGGAGTAAGATCCAGCACTGTCAGGGTGTCTTGGATTCTGCAGTGTAGGAGGTCCTAGTATGGAACTGGAGGAGGAGGGCCAGGAGTAAGTTCCAGCTCTATGAGGCAGCTTTGGATTCTGCAGTGTAGGAGGTCCAAGTATGGAACTGGAGGAGGAGGGCCAGGAGTAAGATCCAGCTCTATGAGGCAGTCTTGGATTCTGCAGTGTAGGAGGTCCAAGTATGGAACTGGAGGAGGAGGGCCAGGAGTAAGATCAGGCTCTATCATGCTGGCTTGGATTCTGCCATGTAGGAGGTCCTAGTATGGGACAGGAGGCAGAGGGCCAGGAGTAAGATCCAGTTCTATCATGCTGGCTTGGGTTCCACAGTATACGAGGTGCCAGTATGGGACTGGGGGAGGAAGGCCAGGAGTAAGATCCAGCTCTATCATGCTGGCTTGGGTTCTGCGGTGTAAGAGGTGCCAGTATGGGACTGGAGGTGGAAGGCCAGGAATAAGATCCAGCTCTATCATGCTGGCTTGGGTTCCACAGTATACAAGGTGCCAGTATGGGACTGGGGGCGGAAGGCCAGGAGTATGATCCAGCTCTATCATGCTGACTTGGGTTCCACAGAATACGAGGTGCTAGTATGGGACTGGGGGAGGAAGGCCAGGAGTAAGATCCAGCTCTATCATGCTGGCTTGGGTTTTGCAGTGTAAGAGGTGCCAGTATGGGACTGGAGGAGGAAGGCCAGGAGTAAGATCCAGCTCTATCATGCTGGCTTGGGTTCTGCAGTGTAAGAGGTGCCAGTATGGGACTGGAGGAGGAGGGCCAGGAGTAAAATCCATCACTGTCATGGTGGCTTGGGTTCTGCAGTGTAGGGGGTCCCCGTATGGGACTGGAGGAGGAGGGCCAGGAGTAAGTTCCAGCTCTATCATGCTGGCTTGGGTTCTTCAGTGTAGGGGTTCCCCGTATGGGACTGGGGGAGGAAGGCCAGGAGTAAGATCCAGCTCTATCATGCTGGCTTGGGTTCTGCAGTGTAAGAGGTGCCAGTATGGGACTGGAGGTGGAAGGCCAGGAGTAAGATCCAGCTCTATCATGCTGGCTTGGGTTCTGCAGTGTAGGAGGTCCCAGTATGGGACTGGAGGAGGAGGGCCAGGAGTAAAATCCATCACTGTCATGGTGGCTTGGGTTCTGTAGTGTAGGGGGTCCCCGTATGGGACTGGTGAAGGAGGGCCAGGAGTAAGATCCAGCACTGTCAGTGTGGCTTGTGTTCTGCAGTGTAGGAGGTCCCAGTATGGGCTTGGAGGAGGAGGCCCAGGAGTGAGATCCAGCACTGTCAGGGTGGCTTGGGTTCTGCAGTGTAGGAGGTCCTAGTATGGGACTGGAGGAGGAGGGCCAGGAGTAAGATCCAGCTCGATCAGGCTGCCTTGGATGCTGCAATGTAGGAGATCCCAGTATGTGACTGGAGGAGGTGGGCCAGGAGTAAAATCCATCACTGTCATGGTGGCTTGGGTTCTGCAGTGTAGGGGGTCCCCGTATGGGACTGGAGGAGGAGGGCCAGGAGTAAGTTCCAGCTCTATCATGCTGGCTTGGGTTCTTCAGTGTAGGGGGTCCCCGTATGGGACTGGTGAAGGAGGGCCAGGAGTGAGATCCAGCCCTGTCGTGGTGGCTTGGGTTCTTCAGTGTAGGGGTTCCCCGTATGGGACTGGTGAAGGAGGGCCAGGAGTTAGATCCAGCCCTGTCGTGGTGGCTTGGGTTCTGCAGTGTAGGAGGTCCCAGTGTGGGACTGGAGGAGGAGGGTCACAACCTGAGCCTGCCGAGTCCAGCCTCGGGAGTTACCACCGCCTCTGTTAGATTGAGTGGGGTAGACTCAGGTGTCAGAGGTCCCACTATGAGACTCGATGTGGACGTGTCACAAGGGTAAGAGATTACAGTATAAAACACGATGGGGGACGTTTGCGTGGGAGATCACAGTCTGAAATAAGCCTCACTCTGCACATTAGTAAAGGCTTTAATCCCAAACATACAAGCTAAAGGGAAGGTTCAGGCGTCTGTACCTGGTGAATACCTGGAAGAGGCTAATCTTTGGCAACAATAGACAGGACTGAGGAAGAGCAAAGCTGGAGACCAGCTAGAGTCTGTGTGTGACGAGCAGACAGGGCACCGACACTCCAGCGTGTGCAGAGCCACACGTATCCTTGCTATTCCTCCACTGGCCCTGACTTCCTGACGTGTGCAGATGTCACCCGGTCATGGTGTGTGCACCCCAAGGTATGTGACATCCTTTCACACTTGCCTAAATACTGTCCAAGGGCGGATGAACGTCAGCTACCGCGCCCTCAAGCGCCTAGATCTAAGATCCAGAACACAAGCGCCCCCATCCTTCTTCCTCCTTCCATTTAGGCTTGGTAGCCTGCTTTGGGCACCCCCTTCCTGTTACTTTTAAATGCATCTGCATTCTCGGAATCTTCTTGGGTGACAACCTTTCAGGCAAACCCAAACAGGCAGACAACATTGCGTTGCATATCGACTCTTCCAATGGCGTCGCTCCCATTAGAGCCACCATTGTCCCAAGAATTGACTTTCTCGACTCCCGCAGCGCTGGTCTCCTAATTTTCACGCTGGGGGTCTTTCTATTTTAGGGAGTAAATTGCATGAAGTGACCACTCACATCTCTTCTGTGCAAAAGTGCTCCTTCTGGGTCATTTGCAGTCCACAATGAAATCAAGCGCCACTTTATGTGCTATGGACAAACATTCGACATGTATTTATTTATTTATTTATTTATTTAAATTTTCATTTATAAAGCTCAGAAAAACCCAGAGGTATCGAGGTACTGTTACAAGTACCAGTTCCATTTAGAAGGTAAGCATAAAGTGGATCATGCAGAAATACACCGACCATCCTATCATCAGAGATAACGCAGGGCACAAGTGACCGAGGACACCGGGATGAAATGCCCTGTGATGATCCTAACAGAGACAACGGCAGAATAAAAACATGCTATAACTGCAACTTGTCAAAAGCAAAATACATCCTGTGAAATGGATGCTTATTCCACTCTAAATGCGCTTTGGAGGTTTTTGTCTGCATTGTGAATTTTAGGTGTTTAATATTTGTTATGCCTATTCTTTCTTATTTAGGGTCACTGCTCAAAGTGTTACACTTGTGATACCCTCTGTTTTTTTTAAGAGGCCTGAACAAGAAATCCAGCCACTCCAAAAACAAAGAGACACATGGCGCTGGCCACAGCCCAGGAGCTTCCATTTAAAATAAATAATAAATAAATAAACCTTAGGGTAGCATGGAAGGCCTCAGGGTTCACAGCTGTGACCCCTGGTGTCCCCCAAATGACATCTCTGAATGTATTGGATCCCTATGTCCGCATTTCTTACACACTGCAAAGAAGGGAATTGGTCTCCTCCAATTAATGGTTGTGTGGGGCAATTCAAATGGATTTCTTTGGAATCTGCCTGCTAAAACCTGGTGCTCAAAGCAGGAGGACTCCATAGAAATCCTTTAGTTTAGTTTAGTTTATTACTTATATAGCGCACCTAACCCAAGGGTAACTCGGCGCTTGTACTTGAATACATGGTAGATTACATAATAGAATCCATTTGAAGAACAGTTACAATGTTGCATAGTCATAGTTTAACGCCAGCTTGAAAAACGAATGTGTTTATTACCATTGTAAGGAGCTTATACAACATGGCAGCAAGTAACTTCATGTTACTTAATAATGTTTCATACAAGTATATGCTGCAAATGTGTTTATAATTGACTAACATGTATTAATCTAGCATAGTAAATATTGAAAACTTATTTTTTTATTTACATTACAGTTCATCAGAACTATTCACAAAAAGAGAAAACAATAAAAATGATCCCAATAGATACAATCAATCAATATGATGCATCATTTCATAACTAATTCAAACACTTTAAAACACACTTAAAAGAGTTTCACACTTATGATCAATTAATTTCCCTCTTTTTCTCAGGCACACAAATCAGAACATAAAGTCCACTATGCCATCTTTACAAGTTCCCGCCCAAAAGTTTGCCAAACGTGTACTGGTGCAATTGCCCTCGCCAGGCTACAACCCGACAGACCATTTAACCAAATAGAATCATTCTGAATCTCTCAAAAACCATCTGCAAGATGCCTATAATATCTGAGATAATGTGTGTAGATCAATTTACAGGCAGTAAGAGCATGTCTTAATGCCTCAGTCGAAGGACGATCACCGTATAATCGACAATGTTGTCATTTCTTCGGCAGTCCCAACCAAGAGCCCTTACCTGCCATAACATCAGCCTCATAAAGGTCCTTCTGAAAACAGGACTAGGACATAATACAGCTTAACATAATCACTCAAAGAGGATAGCAGGCCCACATGATCGTAATTACGGACCCAATCCCAAGCCTGAGAGCTCTTCTTAAAAGTACCTATAAGGACTCCCAAACTCTCCTCCCGGTCCATAGCCCATGCTATCTTCGCAAAAAAGCTCTTACTGATTGATTTAAAGGTCGCCAAGATTGGGCTGGACCCATTGGTCTTTTCGTCCCGGAAGGTAGGAAGTTCCATATTCCTCTCACCACCTCTTATTTTTAAATAGAGGTTTCCCCTGCTAATTTTAATCACTGTACTCAGTGAAGTCAAGACTAACTCTATATGAATTGCTTGGATAGGAATTGCATTCCCAATATACGTCGCCAAATGTATCCCTCAGGCCGATCAGCCCAACTTTCCGAATCCATAAAAGAGCATTACAATGCATAGGCGATACTTGACACCAGTTTTTTGTTGCTATAAAGTTACTATACCTATCAAGATAAAACCAGGATCGCTAGAGACAAACCTTTTCACGCGAAGCATAATGGACACCGACTTGTAGTGTCGTCTTTTAAATAATGACACTCATCGTAGCCTAAGTATCCATAATAGTAAACTTTACTCATCTTGCCCTCCGGAATAAATATATTCATGTGATTATTCTTGGCCATCCCGAATTTCATTATTTTGGTCGTTTCAAAATTAATATGCCGGCCATTAGACTTTGCATATTTAGCCATAGCGGTTGCACCCCTGCAAATCCCTATATAGGTTGAATCGAAGATGGCCAAATCATCAGCGTTGGCAAGGTAAGGAATTTTAGTTCTTCCCAATTTAGGTGCAAAATTAGATACCCTGGCCAAACACTCACCAACATGGGCCAGGAACAGATTGAATGAAACAGGAGTGAGCACACATCCTTGTTTCACCTCTTTACCAGTTTTGTTTGAGGCAGACATAGCTCCTGTACTATTCCATCTGGCTAGCACAGTATTCTCATACAAGAGACACAGGCATATTCATCTTCTCCAACTTTACCCATATCTTTGCACGATCCAGCTCATGAAATGCAGCTGCAAAGTCTACGATGAGAATGTAAAGGGGTAATACAGATTTACCACAAGCCTTGCGAATGAAGGAGTTAACCATGAAGATGTTGTAAGAGCCCCTTCTGGAAGCCTATGCAGAGGAGCTGCCAACTGCCCCTGCAGGAAGTCCCGCCCCTCTCCCACCTATATGCTGGAAGCGAGAAATCGTGCCATGCTTGACACCAGCGTTTCTCACTATTCCGCAGAGAATCTTTGAGAAAAGGTATTCATTAAGAAACCCTATCAGATGTAGTCCCGAAGAGATGTCAATCTCTTGGAGGAAATCCCTGAAGGAATTATGAAAAATGAGAGAAAGAGAAGTTGGTGACGTCACAAGAAACGAGTGTGATGCACTGAGAAGACTGGCTGAAGAAGAGAGTGTATGGACCCTATAGAAACTCATGACGAAGTAAAGGGTTGAGTAAACCTTAAGGAAAGGGACACAATTCCAATCTTCAGTTGGTTAGGAAAAGAGCTTGGTATAAGGAAGTATGCAATAGTCTACCTCATTATCTTGGCAGGGATTGTAATTTCAAACGTGTAAACATGTCTGGCGGAAGGGGAGATGACTAGTGGTGATCAAGTGATCAGGTGAACCATTTCTGCTGTTAATTTAGGGAGAATATATTTGTGCGCAGCCTTGTCTTTCTATAATGGGGTAGGGGACGTTAGTCCTTGCAAATCGCCAGTGACTCCATTACAGGTTCTTTTTTATATTGATTGGTCATTTCTAAATAAAATCAGTTTAAGGACATCTTCTCCAGGGCAACAACAAGCACATCTTCACCAAAAGTGGGGTGGAGAGGGCACCCAAAGAAATATGGGTTGAATTCATAATGACCAAAAGTTCACAAACAAAATGCAGACTTTTTAATAGAAGTCTATGAACACGCATAGACTGCAACTGCTGAGCATATGCACACGGGTGAGGAACTGGCCCCTATGGAAGTATTTGTTCCCATGTAAGACCTCTTGACTGCTCCATCCACTCATTTACCACCTGGGATAGAAGGACCTGTGCCCTCTGCGGCCATGACTGCTTTACCTGCCAGACTTGATATCCCTGAGTTACCAAGAGAGGGAGCGCGGTGGTGGCAAGTCTCACATACCGCTATAGCTATAAGCAACACCAACACCTCTGGAGCTGGCAACTGATACCGGCTGAGACGTTCTTCCGACCATCGATGCTCCATGGCTGTGAAGAGCTGTTGTCCATGGGTCTAATAATTGCTCCCGAACCCCTCCTGAGGATCGGCCAGGATTTGACTACGGGATCTGTAGCGGAGTTCTTCCATTCTGCTTTCTCCCACCTGGCTGCCGCCGGCTCTTTCGGGGCCACTCACCTTGAACTAGAGGCATCTCCTGGTCTTGACGCTGGTGTTGGAGAGGCATCTCCCTGTCTTGAGTCTGGTGTTGGAGAGGCATCTCCCTGTCTTGAGTCTGGTGTTGGAGAGGCATCTCCCGGTCTTGAGGCTGGTGTTGGAAATGCATCTCTGTGTCTTGAGTCGGGGGTTGGAGAGGCATCTCCCGGTCTTGAGTCTGGTGTTGGAGAGGCATCTCCCTGTCTTGAGTCTGGTGTTGGAGAGGCATCTTCCGGTCTTGATGCTGGTGTTGGAGAGGCATCTCCCGGTCTTGACGATGGTGTTGGAGAGGCATCTCTGTGTCTTGAGTCTGGTGTAGGAGAGGCATCTCCCTGTCTTGAGTCAGGGGTTGGAGAGGCATCTCCCTGTCTTGAGTCTGGTGTCACAGAGGCGTCTCACGGTATTGACGCTGGTGTTGGAGAGGCATCTCCCTGTCTTGAGTCGGGTGTCGGAGAGGCATCGCCCTGTCTTGAGTCTGGTGTTGGAGAGGCATCTCCCTGTCTTGAGTCAGGGGTTGGAGAGGCATCTCCCTGTCTTGAGTCTGGTGTCACAGAGGCGTCTCACGGTATTGACGCTGGTGTTGGAGAGGCATCTCCCTGTCTTGAGTCGGGTGTCGGAGAGGCATCGCCCTGTCTTGAGTCTGGTGTTGGAGAGGCATCTCCCTGTCTTGAGTCTGGTGTTGGAGAGGCATCGCCCTGTCTTGAGTCTGGTGTTGGAGAGGCATCTCCCTGTATTGAGTCTGGTGTTGGAGAGGCATCTCCCTGTCTTGAGTCTGGTGTTGGAGAGGCATCGCCCTGTCTTGAGTCTGGTGTTGGAGAGGCATCTCCCTGTATTGAGTCTGGTGTTGGAGAGGCATCTCCCTGTCTTTAGTCAGGGGAGATGGAGAGGCATCTCCCTGTCTTGAGTTTGGTGTCAGAGAGGCATCTCCCGGTCTTGACTCTGGTGTTGGAGAGGCATCTCCCTGTCTTGAGTCGGGTGTCAGAGAGGCATTGCCCTGTCTTGAGTCTGGTGTTGGAGAGGCATCTCCCTGTCTTCAGTCTGGTGTTGGAGAGGCATCTCCCGGTCTTGACGCTGGTGTTGGAGAGGCATCTCCCTGTCTTGAGTCAGGTGTTGGAGAGGCATCTCCCTGTATTGAGTCTGGTGTTGGAGAGGCATCTCCCTGTCTTGAGTCGGATGTCGGAGAGGCATCGCCCTGTCTTGAGTCTGGTGTTGGAGAGGCATCGCCCTGTTTTGAGTCGGGTGTCAGAGAGGCATCGCCCTGTCTTGAGTCTGGTGTTGGAGAGGCATCTCCCTGTCTTGAGTCTGGTGTTGGAGAGGCATCTCCCGGTCTTGACGCTGGCGTTGGAGAGGCATCTCCCTGTCTTGAGTCGGGTGTTGGAGAGGCATCTCCCTGTCTTGAGTCTGGTGTTGGAGAGGCATCTCCCTGTATTGAGTCTGGTGTTGGAGAGGCATCTCCCGGTCTTGACGCTGGTGTTGGAGAGGCATCTCCCTGTCTTGAGTCTGGTGTTGGAGAGGCCTCTCCCGGTCTTGACGCTGGCATTGGAGAGGCATCTCCCGGTCTTGATGCTGGTGTTGGAGAGGCATCTCCCTGTCTTGAGTCTGGTGTTGGAGAGGCATCTCCCTGTATTGAGTCTGGTGTTGGAGAGGCATCTCCCTGTATTGAGTCTGGTGTCACAGAGGCGTCTCACGGTATTGACGCTGGTGTTGGAGAGGCATCTCCCTGTCTTGAGTCGGGTGTCGGAGAGGCATCGCCCTGTCTTGAGTCTGGTGTTGGAGAGGCATCTCCCTGTCTTGAGTCTGGTGTTGGAGAGGCATCTCCCGGTCTTGACGCTGGTGTTAGAGAGGCATCTCCCTGTCTTGAGTCGGGTGTCAGAGAGGCATCTCCCAGTCTTGAGTCTGGTGTTGAAGAGGCATCTCCCTGTATTGAGTCTGGTTTTGGAGAGGCATCTCCCTGTCTTGAGTAGGGTGTCGGAGAGGCATCGCCCTGTCTTGAGTCTGGTGTTGGAGAGGCATCTCCCGGTCTTGACGCTGGTGTTGGAGAGGCATCGCCCTGTCTTGAGTCTGGTGTTGGAGAGGCATCTCCCTGTATTGAGTCTGGTGTTGGAGAGGCATCTCCCTGTCTTGAGTCAGGGGTTGGAGAGTCATCTCCCTGTCTTGAGTTTGGTGTCAGAGAGGCATCTCCCGGTCTTGACACTGGTGTTGGAGAGGCATCTCCCTGTCTTGAGTCGGGTGTCAGAGAGGCATTGCCCTGTCTTGAGTCTGGTGTTGGGGAGGCATCTCCCTGTCTTCAGTCTGGTGTTGGAGAGGCATCTCCCGGTCTTGACGCTGGTGTTGGAGAGGCATCTCCCTGTCTTGAGTCGGGTGTCGGAGAGGCATCTCCCTGTCTTGAGTCTGGTGTTGGAGAGGCATCTCCCTGTATTGAGTCTGGTGTTGGAGAGGCATCTCCCTGTCTTGAGTCGGATGTCGGAGAGGCATCGCCCTGTCTTGAGTCTGGTGTTGGAGAGGCATCGCCCTGTCTTGAGTCGGGTGTCAGAGAGGCATCGCCCTGTCTTGAGTCTGGTGTTGCAGAGGCATCTCCCTGTATTGAGTCTGGTGTTGGAGAGGCATCTCCCGGTCTTGACGCTGGTGTTGGAGAGGCATCTCCCTGTCTTGAGTCTGGTGTTGGAGAGGCATCTCCCGGTCTTGACGCTGGCGTTGGAGAGGCATCTCCCGGTCTTGACGCTGATGTTGGAGAGGCATCTCCCTGTCTTGAGTCTGGTGTTGGAGAGGCATCTCCGTCTCTTGAGTCTGGTGTTGGAGAGGCATCTCCCGGTCTTGACGCTGGCGTTGGAGAGCCATCTCCCTGTATTGCGTCTGGTGTTGGAGAGGCATCTCCCGGTCTTGACGCTGGCGTTGGAGAGGCATCTCCCTCTCTTGAGTCTGGTGTTGGAGAGGCATCTCCCGGTCTTGAGTCTGGTGTTGGAGAGCCATCTCCCTGTATTGCGTCTGGTGTTGGAGAGGCATCTCCCGGTCTTGACGCTGGCGTTGGAGAGGCATTTCCCTGTCTTGATTCTGGTGTTGGAGAGGCATCTCCCAGTCTTGACGCTGGCGTTGGAGAGGCATCTCCCGGTCTTGACGCTGGTGTTGGAGAGGCATCTCCCTGTCTTGATTCTGGTGTCGGAGAGGCATCACCCTGTCTTGAGTCTGGTGTCGGAGAGGCATTGCCCTGTCTTGAGTCTGGCGTTGGAGAGGCATTTCCCTGTATTGAGTCTGGTGTTGGAGAGGCATCTCCCGGTCTTGACGCTGGCGTTGGAGAGGCATCTCCCGGTCTTGACGCTGGTGTTGGAGATGCATCTCCATGTCTTGAGTCGGGGGTTGGAGAGGCATCGCCCTGTATTGAGTCTGGTGTTGGAGAGGCATCTCCCGGTCTTGACGCTGGTGTTGGAGAGGCATCTCCCGGTCTTGACGCTGGTGTTGGAGAGGTATCTCCCTGTCTTGAGTCTGGTGTTGGAGAGGCATCTCCCTGTCTTGAGTCTGGTGTTGGAGAGGCATCTCCCGGTCTTGACGCTGGCGTTGGAGAGGCATCTCCCGGTCTTGACGCTGGTGTTGGAAAGGCATCTCCCTGTCTTGAGTCCGGTGTTGGAGAGGCATCTCCCTATATTGACGCTGGCTTTGGAGAGGCATCTCCCTGTCTTGAGTCTGGTGTTGGAGAGGCATCTCCCGGTCTTGATGCTGGCGTTGGAGAGGCATCTCCCGGTCTTGAGTCTGGTGTTGGAGAGGCATCTCCCTGTATTGAGTCTGGTGTTGGAGAGGCATCTCCCGGTCTTGACGCTGGCGTTGGAGAGGCATCTCCCTGTCTTGAGTCTGGTGTTGGAGAGGCATCTCCCAGTCTTGACGCTGGCGTTGGAGAGGCATCGCCCGGTCTTGACGCTGGTGCTGGAGAGGCATCTCCCTGTCTTGAGTCTGGTGTCAGAGAGGCATTGCCCTGTCTTGAGTCTGGTGTCGGAGAGGCATCGCCCTGTCTTGAGTCTGGCGTTGGAGAGGCATCTCCCTGTATTGAGTCTGGTGTTGGAGAGGCATCTCCCGGTCTTGACGCTGGTGTTGGAGATGCATCCCCATGTCTTGAGTCGGGGGTTGGAGAGGCATCGCCCTGTATTGAGTCTGGTGTTGGAGAGGCATCTCCCGGTCTTGACGCTGGCGTTGGAGAGGCATCTCCCGGTTTTGACGCTGGCGTTGGAGAGGCATCTCCTGGTCTTGACGCTGGTGTTGGAGAGGCATCTCCCTGTCTTGAGTCTGGTGTTGGAGAGGCATCTCCCGGTCTTGACGCTGGCGTTGGAGAGGCATCTCCCTGTCTTGAGTCTGGTGTTGGAGAGGCATCTCTCGGTCTTGATGCTGGCGTTGGAGAGGCATCTCCCTGTCTTGAGTCTGGTGTTGGAGAGGCATCTCCCGGTCTTGACACTGGCGTTGGAGAGGCATCTCCCGGTCTTGAGTCTGGTGTTGGAGAGGCATCTCCCTGTCTTGACGCTGGTGTTGGAGAGGCATCTCACTGTCTTGAGTCTGGTGTTGGAGAGGCATCTCCCTGTATTGAGTCTGGTGTTGGAGAGGCATCTCTCTGTCTTGAGTCTGGTGTTGGAGAGGCATCGCCCTGTCTTGAGTCTGGTGTTGGATAGGCATCTCCCGGTCTTGAGTCTGGTGTTGGAGAGGCATCTCCCGGTCTTGACGCTGGTGTCGGAGAGGCATCTCCCGGTCTTGACGCTGGTGTTGGAGAGGCATCTCCCGGTCTTGACGCTGGTGTTGGAGAGGCATCTCACTGTCTTGAGTCTGGTGTTGGAGAGGCATCTCTCTGTATTGAGTCTGGTGTTGGAGAGGCATCTCCATGTCTTGAGTCGGGGGTTGGAGAGGAATCGCCCTGTATTGAGTCAGGTGTTGGAGAGGCATCTCCCGGTCTTGACGCTGGCATTGGAGAGGCATCTCCCTGTCTTGAGTCTGGTGTTGGAGAAGCATCTCCCGGTCTTGAGTCTGGTGTTGGAGAGGCATCTCCCTGTATTGAGTCTGGTGTTGGAGAGGCATCTCCCTGTATTGAGTCTGGTGTCGGAGAGGCATCGCCCTGTCTTGAGTCGGGTGTTGGAGAGGCATCTCCCTGTATTGAGTCTGGTGTCGGAGAGGCATCGCCCTGTCTTGAGTCTGGTGTTGGAGAGGCATCTCCCTGTCTTGAGTCTGGTGTTGGAGAGGCATCTCCCTGTATTTAGTCTGGTGTTGGAGAGGCATCGCCCTGTCTTGAGTCTGGTGTTGGAGAGGCATCTCCCTGTATTGAGTCTGGTGTTGGAGAGGCATCTCCCGGTCTTGACGCTGGCGTTGGAGAGGCATCTCCCTGTCTTGAGTCTGGTGTTGGAGAGGCATCTCCCTGTATTGAGTCTGGCGTTGGAGAGGCATCTCCCTGTATTGAGTCTGGTGTTGGAGAGGCATCTCCCTGTATTGAGTCTGGTGTTGGAGAGGCATCTCCCTGTATTGAGTCTGGTGTCGGAGAGGCATCGCCCTGTCTTGAGTCTGGTGTTGGCCTCCTTAAGACCCTGCTTGTGCTTTGACCAGCCCTTATAGTTGCTCCTGCGATGATTCTGGTGACCATTTGCAGTGGGCACTGTGTATGCTTCTTGACTCACCCTTTGCCCACAGTGCCGATATATTTGGGGTCTTTGGTGGGAAAGGGCAGCGCAGTTTGCTCTCTGGAAGCTGGTTCACTTCTGCAGGGCATGAGGCCCATTTCAAGTCCTTCGGGATTGTGCCTCCATAGCGGATCCATCGCCGCTGCTTCATTGATCCTGGAGGACAGCGGTCACCATCAAGAGTCAAGCCCACCTGACCCTGATGACATAACTCTCCAGTCCCCTGCCTCTGCTAGAGCAGGGGACTGCAGGGTTCCCATTCCTTCCTGGGCACATTGGCACACTTGGAATTGTTGCCCTTAACCCCTCGTTCTCCCCCAGGTCTAGGACATCTATCACTGTGGCCTGCGCCTAAGGACGCTATTGCCGTATTTTGGATGCTGGGCCAGGTTTCAGCTCATGGTCAGGCAAGGCTGACCCTGGAGTTACAGCAGCATTCAGGAAATACTGCAGAGGTGAGTAGTTGAGATGTGGGGAGGGGGGCTTGAGAGCAGGCTCTGTCCACCTGGTACTTCTCAGTCTGGCAACAGCACACCGCTGCAGAAGTCTTTACCCGTAGACAGGCAGCATTCTAGGCAGGTCTGCTGCATGAATCCCACTGCCTCTGGAGGTAAGTTACCACCAGTGTAAATAATACCGGTATTTTATTCAGTTTTCCTAGCCATACACATATTTAAAGGACAAAGAAAGAGATGCACTGGAACACTGGAACAGAATCACACTGGAAAACTGGGACATTGGCACACTGCCACTCTGGAACACTGGCACACTGGCACACTGGACCACTGGCACACTGGAAGACTGGATGACTGGCACACTGTGACACTGGAACACAAGCACACTGGAGGACTGGCACACTGGAAGACCTGCACACTGGAACAGTGGAACACAATCCCACTGGAACACTGGCACACTGGAACACTGGAGCACTAGCACACTGGAACACTGGCACACTGCAGCACAGGAGGACGAGCACACTCGCACACTGGAACACTAGAACATTGGAACACTAGCACACTTGCACACTGGACCACTGGCACACTGGAAGACTGGCACACTGGAACACTGGAACCCAAGCACACTGGAACACTGGCACACTGGAACACTGGCCCACTGGAACAATGGAAAACGGGCACACAGGAACACTGGAGCACATGCACACTGGAACACTGAAACACTAACACACACACTGAAACACTAGCAAACTTGCACACAGGAACACTGGCACACTGGAAGACTGGAACATTGGTACACTGGCACACTGGAACACTGGTACACAAGCACACTGGAACACTGGCACACCGGATAACTGGAAAACAAGCACACTGGAACACTGGCACACTGGAACACTGGAACATTGGCACACTGGAACACTGGTACACACGGACACTGGAACACTGGCACATTCGCACACTGGCAGACTGGAACACTGGAACACTGGCACACCGGATCACTGGAACACAAGCACAGTGGCACACTGGAACACTGGCACACTGGCAATACTAGATGTATGCAGGGGGGGCATAAAGGGAAGAGGCTAGGGGCATTGCCACAGGTTGATTAGCTAAAACCTTGTCATGCTGGCAAACGTTTATAGAGGCCGGCCAGATTATTTGACCCAGAGTTGGACACATGTTATTGTGTATAGACTGGGACGAAGAAGATGGACGAGTGGAGAGTGCTTTACATGTGTACTCTCCCTGAAGGCACTCTTTCCTACCTCATTATGTTACGGCTGCGACGAGGAGATCGTGGTTTTGCATTGTATAATATCTCTTAAGGCAAACCTAAGCGCGTCATAGTCATGTTTGGACTCTGTGCAGCTGTTTCCAGAGTAGCCTACATGTTTGGGAATGTTTGATAAATGCACTCCAATGACCCAGAAGATTGCTACATTCTAAACAATCTATTCCTAAAGAGGGCAGTGTGTTCGGTACTGGTTGGGCTATTGCAAGAGGTTTCGCAACTGTTTCTAATCAAGAAAGATTAAATAGTGGCGTCCACGTGCACACCAGAATATCAAAGTAGCGAGCAAAGGTTTGACGCAGCTCAGTAACAATGGTGCATGTGAGGGGCGCTCCGGTGCCTCGGGCCGCCTGGTATTGGGATATTCACTCATGCATACAGTAAGAACAACACGCACACGTCTGTCTGTTCCGAGGTCCCGGCAGCAACTGCGGCGCGGGCCGTGTTTATTCAATACGCGCATGCGTGGCCATAACGAGGCTCGCGCCTGCGAACATCCACTATGGACGTAACATCCCATTTTTTCTTTAAACAAAAGAAACACCAACTTACCCATAAAAAACAATCAGATATCAAACATGAACAACCTCAACTTCAAGTGTTTAACAGTGAACCTTAGTTCTGGGACAGTCACCTGTTCAGTCTCCGGAATCAAGAACATAGCCCTTGAGCCGAACAGGTAGGGTGCGACCTCGTCGCACCGGGTACCGCCGTTCCGCCTGCGGACTGCACGGTGGGGGCCTGACTGCCAGTGGTGGAACCATGGATTGGTCATCTTCCGGAATCTCTGCGTCTTCTCCCTGCAGCACCAGCCTTTTCAGATCAGCATCAGGCAACTGGCTGTCGATCTTTTTGAAAAACGACTGATTTCGTGTGATGGTCCCTCTTGCATTCGCAGCAGTAATCATAGACCCTTTGACGTGGGTGACAGCCCACGGTTGGGACTCATATGGCAGAGACAGTTTTCCTTCCGGCTTGCGGTTGCATACCAGCACCGAGTCTCCCACTGCTATCTCCTTGTCACACAGTCCCCTCCATTCATTCTCATTGGTATTGCAGGCTTCTCGTTCCATTCTCACTCGGTCATTGTCTATGATCCCCGGCTCACGGCCTTCCACCTCCGGGAGCAGTCCTCTCGGGCAGCATCCAAACAGCGCCTCAGCTGGAGCCACACCAGTGGACTGATGTGGAGTTGTCCTGTATTCTCAAAGGAACCCTGTATTCTTTAGTTCCACTGCACTGTTGGCACCTGTGCGGAACACCTTGTTAAGTGTCCTCATAAGTCTTTCAGCCTCACCATTCGCCCTGGGCCCGAGCGGTGACACCTTCCGATGTTGTATGCCCCTTTCTCTCAGATATTGGGCAAATTGGTTCCCAGTGAACGGCGGCCCTTTGTCCGAGCAGAGGATTTCTGGGAAACCATGTGTGGCAAACATTTTCTCTAAGGCAATGAGGGCATGGTCGGTGGCAGTCGAGTCAACCAGTTCTACCTCCGGATACCTCGACGATTGGTCCACGGCTACCAAAAAGTACATGCCCCTCCCAGTTGACCCAAAGTCTGTGTGGACTGTGCCCCAAGGCTTTTCACTCCGTTCCATGGAATTAATCGGGGGCGCTCTCTCTACGGGGCTAGCAGCCTGGCACGGTAGACATCCTTTTACATACAGTTCAATGAGGGACTCTAGATACGGGAACCACACTTTGGTGCGCAGCCTCGCCTTTGTCTTCGCCACACCCTGATGTCCAGTGTGAGCTAGTTCTAGGACTCGGGGCCTCAGCGACCGAGGTACAACTGTCGCCCTCTCAGTAGCAACCCGTCTTCCAAAATGGAGAGTTCTTCACAGACTTTCCATAGCGCCTGAAGATCCCTCTGGGCCCTGTCTTCCCTCCTTGTGTTGTTCTGCAGGACATTTCTCCAATCGCCATCCTGAATGGCAGCTCTGATGATTCTCAACACTTCATCATCTGCCGACTCTTTCGCCATCTGGTTTCTGTCCAAAGCCACTGGCATGGCCCCTGCCACCACATTGTTTATGAAGTCACGACACTCCGCCACATCTCCTTGATCACTTTCCCTTTTCCCATTGGGATGACGGGATAAGTAGTCCGCCGGGTTGTTCGCCCCTGGCCGGTACACCAATTTGACCCCATATTCCATGAGGGCGAGCATCCACCGTTCTATCCTGGGAGGAGGTTTCGAGGACATACCCGCCAGGATTGGAAGAAGGTTTGTGATCCGTGACAACCGTTACTGGTTTCCACAGGATATACTGCCTGAAGTGACGACAGCCCCATAAGATAGCCAGGGCCTACCTCTCTATCTGGGAATAGCGCTGTTCAGTGTCTGTGAGAGTTTTACTCGTGTATGCAATAGGCAGCATTTCACCCCTGGCATCCATCTGCATCAACACAGCTCCCAGACCCACCGGGCTTGCGTCCACAACCACTTCAGATTCAGCTGCGGGGTCAAAATACGCCACTGTGTCCTGGTCGGACAAAGCTTTCTTGATCTCCTCGAACGCATCTTGTTCTCGAGTACCCTGCTTCCAAATAGTGTCATTTTTCGTGAGAGCCCTGAGAGGTTCAGAGAGGGACGCCAGCCCCTTGATGAAACGGCCGCAGTAGTTAACCATCCCCAGAAAGCTGCGGACTTCAGTTGGTGATTGTGGGGGTGTAGCCTCACGAATGTCTCTGACCTTTTCGGGATCCGGGGACACACCTTTGCCATGAAACACAAAGCCAAAAAACCCAATGCGGTCTTTGAAGAACTCACATTTCTCACGATGTAAAGTGAGTCCAAGGTCTTTCCATCGCTGCAATGTCACCTCTAGCCGTTTCAGGTGCTCAGCATGTGTAGAGGAAAAGACTAAGATATCGTCACTCATATTGATCACTCCCCTCAGACCTGCCAACGCACCCGATTGCATTCTGAAAAACCTCCGCAGCTGAGGATATCCCGAAGCTTAGACGTTTAAATTGGTACAGACCTTCGTGAGTTGTAAATGTGGTGATGTACTTTGAGTCCGCATGCAACTCCAGCTGGTGATATCCTGCTCTTAGATCAAGTTTGGAAAAAATTGTGGCACCCTGCAGTTCATTGATGATATCATCTATAGTGGGAGTCAAATGTCATTCACGCTTAATGGCAGCATTAGGTTAACGCATGTCCACACAGATGCGGACCTTGCCCGGTTGTTTAGGCTTGGGCGCCACCACGATTGGCGAAACCCATGGGGTCGGCCCTTCCACCTTTTCGATTATGTCCATGCCGACCAGTGCCTTGAGTTCATCCTCAACCTGGGATCGCAGATGAAATAGAATTTGTCGGTGTTTTAGGGCCGACGGGCGGATGGTCTCATGTATATGTAATTGTACCGGTTCTGCCTTCAGTCTGCCTGTCCCCTGAAACAGGCTCCCAAATCTCTCCAGAAGTGACTTAATGTCCCCTTGGTAGACTGCAAACGCAAAATGGACTAAGTCTAAAGCTTCCGAGGCTGCACAACTCAGTAGGGACCTTGGGCTCACATCGGTGACAAAAAACCTCACCTTTATCACCTTTCCTTCCCTGGCTACAGGAGCCACAAACACCCCTTTGATTGGTGGGGGAGCGTCACCTCCGAACGTGAAGATCTTCGACCTTCGACTGGTCCAACAGGGGGGGGGGCAGGGCTGTCCTCATAGTGCTCTGTGGCCAAAACGCATACTGAGGCACCTGTGTCTATCAATACCTGCGTCGGGACACCTTGAATGTCAACAACGCACGTCGGTTGCCTGCGTTTCTTCGTCCCTGTTGCAAGGTTTGAGATGAAAAAAACGTCTTCATCCTCCTCCTCCTCCTCTGCGATGTTGAGTCTTTGTACATCCTGTTCCACTGTAGCAACACTGCGTTGTCTTCTGTAACCGCCGCTAAACCTCACGGGTTCTCGCTGTGTAGCCACTGGGGCGGCAGCTCTGCACATCCTGGAATAATGTCCTGGTGCATTGCATCTCCCACAAGTCCTCGACTTGGCTGGACAGTCTTCCGCATGCGGCAAATCGTACCCACAATACTGGCAAATGACCACATTACCTTGTGGCGATGAGGGTTCCTGCCTCTTCTGGCTCCACCTCGACTTTTTCTGCGGTTGTCTCCCAACCGCAAAGGCCTCCTCCAGCTTGCCTGGGCGTGCAGCAGCGTCTATCTTCACTCCTCTACTCTCGGCAAGTTCGTATACCCTTCCGCTGTCCAAAATCTGCGCCAGTGGCAGCGAAGAACATGTCAAGTTTTTTGACCCAAAGCAGCCATCGTGGGCCCAATTTAGACGGTGGGCCTGATGTGTCAAATTCCTGCATGGGTTGTAGGGAACCATAATGCCTTTTCACCACTCTCGCCATCCCCGGAGCTTCCTCGTCGCTTTCTGCCATCGTTGCAGGTCGCACAGGCACCTCAATCCGTGTTAGAGGCCGCAAGCCTGCCCACAAATCAGCTACAGCGCACCTGTCTCCTTCTGTGACACCTTGGTTGTCTTCAGTGACTGCTTTCCTCCTACAACCTGTTTCTCCAGGTCATCTAATGCTATTCCCCTGCTAGGGAAACAGCAGGGTGTCCAAAAATTGAGGAATTGTCTTCCTCTGTATTCAGGCAGTGCACGAGCGCCCTCGCGGGCCGCAACTGCCTCAAATACCTAAAAACAAAATGGCCGCCATCATATTTGGGGAGTTTGTAGTACGCGTGAAAATGAAATACTCATGCCGACACGTTAACACGTGTCGAGCATTTCACTTCGCGCAACCCGCCTCGTCGCCAATGTGAGGGGCGCTCCAGTGCCTCGGGCCGCCTGGTACTGGGACATTCACTCGTGCATACAGTAAAGACCACCAGCACACGCCTGTCTGTTCCAAGGTCCCGGCAGCAACTGCGCTGCGGGTCGTCTTAATTCAATACGCGCATGCGTGGCCATAACGAGGCTCGCGCCTGCGCACATCCACTACGGACGTAACAGTGCAAACAACAGTGCACGAGAGACACCCTTTCACCATCACTCCCGGCCTGGCCCCACTCTCTCGCTCAAGGCAGCCGCGCTCACTTTACTTCCTGCTGTGGTGCATTTTGGGATTTGTTACATTATTCCACACTACTTTTCACGATCGTTCCTGTTATCATTACAATGGACAGACACGAGTCGCTTAAGGGGGCGGGGCAAGGATTGTACAGCAAACTATGTTATTTAGTTTTAACAGCAGGAAAGAAGAAACACGAAAAAGAGAAGCACGAGCATTTCCAAAAGCCTCTGCAGATGGACATACTAATCCACTCCTTTCATCCATCTTCTTATCTACAGTGAACGACAAGAACCAAGCTACTCCTCACTGAGGAGGCCTGAAGAGTTCAAAACATGTCTGGGGATGCTTGTGGTCTCCTGTAGATGGGATGTGACTTAGCAGTTCAGGCTGGACTGCCCCTTTTAGGGGTGGGACCAAGCCTGATTTGCATATGGTCTTTCCCCTTTTGTAATGGCTTGGAATGCGAAGAACCATGGTCTGGAGGTAGCGCAGACCAATGCCAGTGGTTAAGATTAATTCTAAACCTTCCAGCCATCACCTCTTTTGTTTTTCTCAATTACAGAAGAAAAATAACAAGCATGTTGCTACTCCAAGGAAGCTGCTACTCCAAGGATGCTGCTACTCCAAAGATGCTGCTACTCCAAGGATACTGCTACTCCAAGGATGCAGCTACTCCAAGGATGCTGCAACTCCAAAGATGCAACTACTCCAAGGATGCTTCTACTCCAAGGATGCTGCTGTCCAAGGATGCTGCTACTCCAAAAATGCTGCTACTCCAAGGATGCTGCTACTCCAAGGATGCAGCTACTCCAAGGATGCTGCCACTCCAAAGATGCAAATACTCCAAGGATGCTTCTACTCCAAGGATGCTGCTACTCCAGGGATGCTGCTTCTCCAAGCATGCTGCTACTCCAAGCATGCTTGCACTCCTAGCAACCACTGAGTCCAAACAGAGATTGCGTGTGTCGTGCCCAGTGAATGAATCTGCAGACCAGTGAAGACGAACGTGGCTGAAAAGATATAACCAAAGTCAAAGAGGTCTGCCGAGAAGGGAGGGATAGTACTCCCATTCTTGCCCTTAACAGAATCTTAAATCTCCATCATGACCATCCTACGAATAATCAAAATCTATGGCATGGTGCTTCCTATTATGCAGCTTTTAACGTCCTAAGAAATACCATAGGTTTGTGCACCTTCCTGATGGCTTTGCCTTCTTAGTCTCTATAGTAGGATACGCGGGCCTTCCTGACTGTTTCCCATCTGTCCCCTGTATCCACGCAGGAGCACCTGACCCTTATGTGAGGCTGCGTATCTGAGTTCTCTACAGAGGCGTAGGCAGGGTAGGGCCTCAGGTTGGGCCCACCCCACCCAAAATCTATAGATGCCCACTCAGCAGCACTGTGTGGGCAATTACGGATATTTTTGTCAGTGCAGTGGGCCTAACTACATTGCCCCAGGCCACGGGCCGTACGAAGGACGGCACGATAAAGGGCCTGGGAGGTTGGGCGCGGGGTGGGGGGGAAACGGCGCAAAAGCCGAGGGGAGGGGCGTCCAAATGGCGCCCACAACTCGGGATGGCCAGGAAGCACAGGAAATGGCACCAAGGAAAGGTGTGGGGAATAACAGCAGGGGGCAGGGGGAAGCCCAGCCCCCCAAGGGGAGAACAAAGGGGCTTGGGGGTATAAGTAGCCCCAGGAAAAGGTATGAGGCACAAACCAGGTAAGGAGCTCACCTCTCTCGGGCAAGCTCCTAGGGCCTGGAAAAGGGAAGGAAAACGTTCACCACCCAACCCACCCTACAAAGAAAACGAAAGGAGGAAGCAGGCAGGAGCCGGAACGCCGAGTACTTTCTGTGGGCCTAACTACATGAGCTTCAGGCCCCATTTGCTATACAATCCTGGCTACGCCTCTGGTTCTCCATCTATGTGGAGAAAGGGGGCAGTGCCTTGCATACAGCTTCTAATCTGTTCCCCTGACTCTATACCATGGCCTGTGGACCATTCTCTTCGCAGCTATTGTTGAAAGGCGTTCTGCACCTATGCCAAAACGCAAGTTGCCTAAACATGGACTGTTAATATTGCTTTTGATATAAATGTATGTATTACTCTGTATTAAGAATAGATGGAGACTTTTATTGGAGTTTCCATTTTTACCTTGATTGGTGCCTGTGATGCTGGAAATGCATCGGAGGGACAGGGCCTCCGTATCCTTGTCCTTTACTGCTTTTTATCATGTGTTCTGTCGTGTTTTCCGCACAGGAGTTCATGTGGGACTCCTGGCGGTGCAGCTCTCTCTCTTTTGGTTTGGTGAACAGACCCGTGGGATACCCTTATGGCACCCATGGGTGGGGGTACAACCCTGTGCCCCTAGTGTATGTTTTTGGGCACCTGTGGGTGGCCCGCAGAGCAGGGCTGGTGGCAGCTCCATGCTGAATTTGACAGGTGTGCAGAGTATCCTCCATATTGGGGATACCCCGGCCCTGCCATTGGGATCAGTTGATTCCTGATGGAAAACAAGATGGCCCCTGTGGCCTCTTGCTTTCAATTACCTATTACCTTGTTTTCCCAATGTCCTGGGAAGCCCTGACTCTATCCCTTCCCCCTGACTGGCTGTTGGGTGGAAATGCCATATATGGTGTTGTTGGGAAGGCCTGGCCAGACTAGCTTGAGCCTTCCCAGTGATGTATGTTGTGGGTACCTCCTGTGGGTGGGACCCGGGTGAATAGAGTGTGTGACGAATATGCATTCACTGTTGCGGATGTCTAGTATCTGGTGGTTGACACAATGACTGAGACAGCCCTCCCCGAAACTGGTATGAATGCAGTTGGGAGTGTTGAATGGCTCGGTACTTGTCCCAATACACATAACTTGTTGTGAGTGTCTGGAGAGAAGTGAATGGCCTGAATACCTCGTGTGCCTGATTGGCTGCCTGCCTGCATGAATGCCCTTAGTCGTGATTGGATGCTTGAGTGTGACCCAGCGGAATTAATGGGAGATCAACAGTATATCTGGGGACCTCTCACTGCTAGGAATCGTGTTCAGAAGCTGAAGTCCACTACGACGAGTAACTGGAGTAACTGAAGCTTGACCTCGAAGCCCCGCTGGATGAGAAGAAGTGCTGTTGCTCTCCTTCACAATCTGAAAGCTGCTGTGTCTCCAAGGACTGACCCAGAGAGGACCTGGTAAGGCACCCTCTTCCCGAGCTACGAGGGACCATCGTGCACAGCTGATCTTTGCCAAAGCTCCCTGGTAGACAGACCTTCGACAGGTTGCCGATCCGAGACGGGGACTGCCGCAGAATCTAAAAGAGAAGCACCCGGACTGTTGTCTGCCACTGTCGACGACCGCCGTCGCCGTCCGGAGCCGCTGTTCTCCCCTTTGCGTAAGAACTTCATTTGATCATCGGACTCTCTCGTCTGCATAATTGCTCGCTTTATCCCGCTGGAGAAGGCCCAACCGTCGACGCGCCGAGGAGCATCCACTGGTGGGTTTCCCGCCACCTACGGACCACAGAGACGCCGACGACTCGACGCCCTTGCTGGGCCACAGTTCTTCATCATCTCTTTGCATCCAGAACTATCGTCACTGAGGTGCCCCGCACGCCTCTCCCTTGCAGGACGCTAACGCTCTGTCGTCGACGAGCACCGCTAGGAACGAAGCTGCCACTTCACGGCCGTAGTTCAACCTGTTCTCCGTCGGATGTTTCGACGACCTTTGACTCCTGCTTTAAAGGGAGGGCACTAAAGAAGGGCCATCGATTCTCCAACACCGAACGCCGAGTTCCTCGACGATTCATGGCTCTGCTTTAAAGGGAGTCACTCAAGAAGGATCGGTCGACGCATCTTCGGAGAACTCTACTCCACCAGGTACATTGGGGGGGTAAAACCTTAATAGGAGGAAATAAGACTACCGTTTCAACCATCTTACGTTCCTGCCTATCTCTGTTGCTGGTTTCCTCGTTATTGATCTGCGTGACATTTTAACCATACAGTTGATGCACTTTATGATAACATTGCTGGTACCACTTTAGAATTGTATATATTTATCATTGGTGACTTCCGAGTACAAAGTGCGTTATTGTGATCGTGTACATACCTTTGAATATTAATTATATAAATTATATAACGACTGTGTTTTCAGTAATACAGTGTGTGGACATTCCTTTGTGGGGGTTCGGGGACTACACTGTACTTAAGAACCAGCCCGCATCACCTCCTGAGAAGCTAGGCCTTGATTGCTCGTCCATTGCTACCGTAATAGAGAATCTTGGCTGGGGTCTTCTGTGCCTCTCCTTTACCATATAGAGAGCAGAAGTACAGACACCCCCTACCAGTGTTTACACTGGTGGCAGCGGTGGGATGCTTATGGTTTTAGGAATCAGTGTATAAGCGTGCCACTTACAAAATATCTGCACTTTATTAAATTAAGGTTTGGTTGTGTACAAAATAACTGCATTACAAGCAATGGAGTCTATTGCAAATGGTAAATTGACTCGGATGAGCTTAGAGGCTCTCCAGAGTGCTTGCGAAGCCAGGGAGTTAGACTTTGTGGATAAGTCTAGGGCTGAGCTGATAGCTGCCCTGGTGGACTACCAGACCGAAGGTGAAACTCTTGATGAGGGGCGGAATGCAACCAATGAGGACTCTGCCCCTGGGGTTTCTACTGAATCTGTTTCTGGGAATGCCACCATTCCTGCTGCCTCTCTTCCGAAGCCCAGCAATTCCTTGGAGCTTGAGTTATTAAGGATGAAATTGGCCTATGAATATTGCAAGTTGGAAATAGATGCTGAGCTTAAGAAGGAGGAGCTGGCTCAACAAGTTGAACTCAAGAATAGGGATCTTGAACTCAAAGACAAGGACACTGAATGTCAGAGAATCCAGCTAGAGAAAGCTAGAGTGGAGACTTCAGCGAAATCCAGTGAGAGTGTCAGGTCACCAGCAACTAAATTCATGAAAGATTTGGTTGGTGTGTTTGTGGAGGGTTCTGATATCCTCCAATGGATTGAAGCTTTTGAAATGGCTTGTGCAATTCATGATGTTGACAAAATAGATTGGGCTAAGTGTTTGCTAAGCAGAGTGCCTCAGACTGGGTATGACTGTATTCTGAAGCTGAGTGTGGAAGAAAGGGGTCAGTATGAGTGTATGAAATCTGCTTTGATTGCCACGTTTGGCAAGACACCTACCCAATACCTTAAAAGGTTCAGGGATTTTAAGAAAAGAGAGAATGTGTCTTGGATTGACTGGGTGAGTGCTGCGCACATGAATATGATGGGGTGGATTGATGGCTACAAGGTGAAAACTTTTGTTGAATTGTCCCACCTGTTGTTTTTTGAGCATTTTTCTGAAGCCTGTTCACTGGAGCTGCGCCAGTATGTTGCTGACCAGAACATTTTGGATCCCTTTAAGCTGGCTAGGCTGGCTGACAAGTGGGTCTCCCACCGGGTGTCCCCTAAGGACTCCAGTGGGAAGGACAAGGACAAAGAAAAGGGGGCCTCTCAGAAAGCTGAGGAGTCCCAAAAGCAGTCACTGTCATGATGCCTACCCCCGGGGACCCAGACCAAGTCCAGCAACCCCGGAAGCAGGCATCAAGTTATTCCAAGCAAGCCCAACAACCCCTGCTAGGGGCTATTTGGGTGCAGTCCTGGAGTCTATGGCACCAGGCTCATATGGAGAGTCAGTCCTGGCGCCATAGGCGCCAAGCTCATAGATTAAAACTTACCTGATGCAGACCATGCTGCAAACTTACCTGATGCAGACCATGCTGCAAGAGGCTTGGAAGGGACTACTTTTCCTAGGGACTATTTTTTACTCGGATGGGGCTGGGGAGGAATACTTACCTGGGACTACTTTGCAGGCTATTTAAAAGACGCCCGAAGAGCAGCACATGCTTCGCGTTATTCTGCATCCAGCAGCGTAACGCTCACCGTGCCTGCAAGCCTGCATCCAGTCTTCTGCCACGCCCGCCTCGAGTCTGGAGCTCCTAGAAAAAGGGAGAACGAAGGAGAAAAGGTTAGAACAAGAGCAATACCTTTGATCCTTACCTGAATTCCCGATCCACCGCTCCTTCGAGCTGGAAGAAAGAAGTTATTTTATGCGCGTCACCTCGCTTGCTGCAGCGCCGCGCTGAACTCACCGGCCTTCGCAGCATCTTCACTATCCACCGCATCCTTCTGCATGTTCCCGCCACACTCCGGCACCTAAGGTGAACACAAGAACAGCAAGGTGAGCCAAGGAAATAAACAAAGGCAATTACCCCCATAGACTTACCTGATTTTACCACCGGGGATACTATTCCTCTTCACGGGTCGGCGCAGCCTCCACTGCATCCTCGCCGTACCCCGGCCCCTAAAGGGAAACAAAAGGACAGCAAGGTGGAATAAAAGGACAAACAAGGGGAAACCACCTCACCACAATAGACTTACCTGATTTTACCACCAGAGGCATTATTCCACGAGACTTGATACTTTCTCTCAGCGCCTGAATAAGGGAGAAAGCAACAGGTTACATACTGACATTATTTTATCGAACTGAGTTGGATAATACAAATCCTTACCTGAATATTACCGGTTGCCACGAGGAACTCTTCGCTAGGGTCAAGCTGCAATCTGCAAGGAATCGGACAAGAGTGAAAGTCAGGCATTTGAACTCTTACGAACTACATACTTACGGCCAGAAATCTCAGAGTCAATATTGTTCTGGAACTCAACAATTACTTCGAGCCAGTGAACCAACTGGTTATCTACGTGCCCCTGTGCTCAATGCAGGATGGAGAGCTCATCTTTCCAAACCATCAGGTGAGACTATATGAGGGGACATCAAAGGTGATCAGTGGGAAGAACAGCGGGGCTGGGGGGATTTACGCTCAACTCCATGGGTAGTTAATTCCCTTTCTCCATTTGCAGAAGAATATTCCTACGGGCCAAGCAAACGAAGCTAGGTGGGCCAGTCCAGTTTGTTATCTCAGCACTATGCGTCACATTGGTGGAGACCGCAGCTGTCCAGTTCAGATCGACGCCCCTGTGGGAGCCAGGTGAGCGTAACAGAACGCGAAGCCTACCCACAAATTCCCACCCGGGCGTTATGGATACCTCAGAAACTTACCAATTGGCCCAATTACTAGGGGAACTGAGAGCTGAAGTGCATTCCGCCCGGCAAGAAACCAATGCGCTTAGGAGAAAACTGATTTTGTCAAAGGAGCGAACTGATGAACTTGCTAGGAAACTACTGCAAAGCCAGGCTAGACACGCACCCCTACCAGGATCCGGGGGAAATCCAGCTCCTGTGTCATCGAGTAACCCTGTGCAAATAAACCTACCAGGAACTATTCCATTAGCTCTGCCCGAACGCTTTGCCGGGGACTCCAAAAGGTTCGCCGTGTTTATGAACCAATGCCGCTTGCACTTTTTATGCAGACCTGGAGCCTTCCCAAACGATTAAGCCAAGGTAGCCTTTGTATTGTCATATCTCAGTGGCAGTGCAGCTGATTGGTCAATTCCACTAGTTACTCAGAATGACCCAATTCTTCGGGATTTTCAGGGCTTTCAAATGAGCATGGAAAGACTATTTGCCCAGCACTCCCAAGGACAGGCCCTGGATAACGAACTTGTGTCCCTACAACAGGGTAACCAGGACCTTCTATCCTACATTGCAACCTTTAATAGGTTGATAGTGGAAACTGGATGGCCTGAGGTAAAACGAATCACGTTATATCATCGGGGGGTGTGGGGATAACTCAAGGATGTCTTGGCTCAAGTCGTGAACCCACCACAAGACTGCGCTGAATATATAGACTTAGTGGTTCAGTTAGATCACAGACTTCAGAACAGAAAGGCTGATCGAGCCAAGTTTGATAATTGGGTGTTGGTCAAAACCCACGCTAACCCCAAAGGAGCAGATGCTTCAGAACCCATGCAAATCGGAGGGGTTAAAGGACCCTTAACACAGAAGGAAAGAGAAAGGAGACGGCAAATGCAATGAAGATTCCCCCTGCTAATAACGCAGGGTGCTCTTGATTCTATTAAAGACAAGGAGGCGAGCATTAAGCTTCTTCTTTATTTTCCACTCTCCAGCAGTTTCAACAAATATAAACTTTGAAAACTTTTATTTCAAATGTAACTTTTTTCTTTTTTTTTAAACGAAAACTTCAAGTCCCATCTATCCTGTAGTCCCATAGTCTCCGGCCATGTGACCTAGTCCTTTCTGTTCCTTAGTCCTTCTTCTTCTTGACTGCTCGAACTGCAAGCCTTTCCCAACTGTGAAAACCAACTGGTCAACATGTTCTGAACTTCCTGCTCAATGCTGGATTGGCCTCTCACACTTGAACTTGCGAGCTTGCTCCAGACAATGCAATCTTTTAGGCGTTTCAGCTGTTCTTTTGCTCATCTCCTAATGTCAGGAGGAAACAAAAGGTATACGTTAGGGCGGGGAATACACACCCTATTCTGGAAGGAATAATAATATTAATTACAAACACTGCAACAAGTCCTCTATTTCATCATTGTATCCGCTTGTGTATTCGGGACAGGAATTTAATGCTCGCCTCCTTGTCTTTAATAGAATCAAGAGCTCCCTGCGCTATTAGCAGGGGGAATCTTCATTCTATGTCAAGACGGAGGCGAGCATTAAGCTTGTTCAAAGCTTCTTACTATTGGATCAGCTATTGTATTAATCGGTCTAAAATAGAACGTTCTAAACGTTGAATTGCTAGCCCAATCTGCTGCTTTCATGATGTCTTGCAATGCTGCGCCTTGTCCTAATGCTTTTGAGGCCATCTCTCGTCTGACTGAGTGCGCCCCAAATCTGGACATATCAATTCCTGCAAGGTTCATGATGTCTCTGACCCATTTCGCTATTGTGGCAGTAGCTACCCCCTTATGTGGTTTCCTGCGCGCTATTAATAGCTGGGTTGTCCCTGCCGGCCTCACTTATGCTGTTCTAGACTCGTATTCTTTAATACATGTTGCTACACACCACTTGGGGTGATCTTGCATGTATGGGTAAGTGATTGAGGAAGAGTCTGTTTTTGTCCATCTAACTATGTTGAATGTCACTCCTCCCGGACGAAAGTCTTTTCTATTGATCTCCAGAGCTTTCACGTCTGCTACTCTCCTGCATGATACCATGCACAGGAGCATAGCTAGTTTTCTGGATAACTGTCCCAGAGACAGATATCTGTTGTTTGGCCAATCTGCGAGAAATCTCAGCACTATGGACCCGTCCCATAGGGTTTCGTATCTTGGTTGTGGAGGTTTCCTGAATCTAATCCCTTTCAAAAGTCTGATCACTGCTATATTTTCTCCTATTGGTATTCCCTCTATCGGCAGGTGCCCTGCTGGGATTGCGGACCTATAGGCTCCTGTAGTCCTGTAAGCTTTACTATCTTGTAGCAGTTCCGCTAGGAAATGTAGTATTTCGACTAGAGGGGCAGAAACGGGATGAATCTTTCTCCTTCTGCACCATGTTGACCACCTATTCCAAGCTGCGTCATAGCTCCTTCTGGTGGAAGGTGCCCAAGACTCGGCGATGAGGCTTGCAGCTTGCGCCGAAATTCCAGGGAGATTCCAGCGTCTCCTGCTATCCTGCACGCCATCAGCGGCAGCGTCCCTTTCACTCTCAGAGGGTGAAATGACCCAGCTGGGTCCGTGAGCAGGTTCACTCCTTGAGGTAATAGTCTCAGATAGTCTATTAGCAGTTCCATGAGCGTCGGAAACCATACTTGCGATTTCCAAATCGGAGCTACCTCTATGAGTCTCGCTGCTTCTCTGCGCACTTTCGCTAATACCCTGCTCATCATTATAAATGGCGGGAAAGCGTAGAGAGTCTGCTCTCTCCAGTCTTGTAGGAAAGCATCCGCCCCTGCTGGGTCTAACCTCCAGCTGAAGAATCTTTCTTTCTGTGCGTTCAGTCTGGACGCAAACAGATCTGTCTGAATCGGTCCCCATATTTCTTCCAGCTGTCGGAATGTCTCACGATCCAGCATCCAATCGCTGGAGTCCGAGAGGTATCTGGAGTTTCAGTCCGCTATCACATTCAGCGAACCTGGAAGGTACTCGGCTACCACTGAAATCCCAGAATCCAGGCAGGTGTGCCAAAAATCCTTGGCTATCTCCGCCAGCAATCTGGATCTCGTCCCTCCTAAATGATTTATGTACTTGACTGCTGAGATGATGTAGAATACAGGAATTCACTTTTCCTTTCGTGAAATGATCCGGCTAACAGTTCCAGACAGTTGATGTGCAGCTGGAGTTCTTCCGCGCTCCATCTCCCACCTGAGATTCCCGCATCGGGCTCCCCAGCCTGCTCGGCTGGCATCTGACTCTATTATCAGATCTGGACGGTCGCCGAAGATGGCTCTTCTGTTCCATGCTTCCATATTCGCTAACCACCACTGTAGTCCTGTCCTGGATTCCTAATCGATCTGAACTAAGTGGTGATAATTCAGGCCCTGTTGTAGATGTTTTATCTTTAGCCTTTGCAGGGCTCGATAATGAAGCGGACCTGGAAAAGTCGCTTGTATTGAGGCTGTTAACAAGCCTACCACTCATGCTATAGTGCGGAGGGAAATCACTGTGTCTCTGAGACATGCTCTCAATTCTCTTTTTATGTTTCTTGTCTTCATGCTTGGAAGCTCTAGAGTAGCTGTCCTGGTACCCAGGATAAACCCTAGGAATTCTAACCTCTTGGTTGGTTTCATTTCCGACTTCTCCTGATTCACCGGAAAACCCAGAGACGTCAGGAGCTTCACCACCCAGTCGGCTTGATAGAGGAGAGTCTCCTTGCAGCTGGCCAACAGCAGGATATCGTGATTGCTGCTGCTACCGGTTTCATGATGTTCATGAATGCCCACGGCGCTGATGCCAGCCCGAAAGGCATCATGGCAAATTGCCATAATTGCCCGTCCCAGTCGAATGGCAGGAAAGGGCAAAACTCTTTGTGAACTGGTATCATCAGGTATGCATCTTTCAAGTCTATCCTCGCTAGCCAATCGTCTTGCCTGAGCGTATCCCTGAGCTGATGGTCCCCTACATCTTGAAATGGTTGTAGACTACCCATCCGTTCATGTTTTTTTTTTGGTTTATCACCGGCCTTACTTTGTCTTTCCGGTGGACTAAAAACATAGTGCTCACAAATTTCGGGAGCGATTCTCATTGCTCTATCGCTTTCTTCTCTGCTAACTTTTGTAATTCTGTGTGTAATAGACTTTTCTCTATTTGGGTCGTGGCTAGAGGACGGGGAATTTGACTCTGAATGGGAGTTTCTATGAAGTCCATGTGCATGCCTTTCACTGTCTGCAGAACCCAGGCGTCGCTGGAAAGCGAGCACCTGTTCTCCCAGAATAGCGCTGTCCTCCCCCCAACCGGAGGGTATGCAGAAACTCTCACCTGTGGGGAAGTTGTGTCCTCTTCCCTGTCCTCTGCCTCTCCTCCCTCTTGGGAAACGACCTCTCGGCGGGAAGAATGAGTCTGGTTGTCTGTTCTCCCAGTAGGTGTTTCTATTTCCTTGAGGCCTTCTGAACGCCTGATAGCGACCGGTCGCTCGGCCTCTGAACCGACCGGTCCCGCCAAAAAACTCTCCCGGGGAAGATCTTTTTCATTGATGTCAATTTTAAGCAGGAGGCCTCTTCTGCGTTCTGATGAGATCGCACAGTTCGCATTGCCTAAAAGGCATACGGCCCTCTGCGCCCAGTTGACTAGGACTCCAGGGTCCACTTCCTCACCAGTGTCCTTAGCCCGTTCTGCCATGTCCATAGTTTTCGCTAATGGACCAGCTATGTGCAGGACTTTTTCCTGGCAGCTCTTCCAGGAGCGGTCTATGCCCTTCCTGGGATCTCTGTTCGACTTGGAGACGAAAGAGAGCATCTTCTGATCGAGTTCTGGTGCTTCTGCCACCTTGCCCGCTAAATCTGGTTTCGGACACTCCGCTCTCATCCGCTGCCTGACATCCTTCTCTAAAGTCTTACGCAACCTCTGCGTCATGTATTTAGCTACCCTCGGTGAGGGCACCCATTCGGAAGATCTGGGGTTTCTTATTTCTTCTGGTTGGAACATATCTGAGGTTTCCTCCTCTTCTAGGTTATTCAGTTTCCTGAGTCTTTTCCTTGGAGGAGGCTGGCTCTCCTCGTTGCCTTCATTATCTGCTTCCTCCTGTGAGGAGGATGGGGATTCCTGAGGATCCTCACCTGGGGAATCCTCCTCTCTGCTGCCCATATTGTCATCCCCTGGGTAGGGGATCTCGAGGCTCGGCACCAGCGTTTTCCTCATGAACGCTTCCCTGAGTTTACTGAAAGCGTCAGAAGCCTCTGGGGCCATTGGTCTTGCCCCTTCCATCTGGCCCGGGGGGTCAGAAGAGTCTCCACTCTTCCGGGCCTTGATACACCCCTTTGGACCCTTCACAGAGGTCCTAGTAGACGTGCTTCCTTCGGTGCTTGTATTATTCTTGCTCAAAAAGAGCTCAATAGTCTGGAGTCTCTCCTGTAAGGGTCTAACTCCTTGAGCTACTGCCTCCGACAATGAATCTCCCAGCACTTCATTAAAACTGTGGGCCAGGTCTCCATAGTCTGCCTCCTCATCAAGTCAAAATTGGACATCTCTTGTGCTGACAGGTGCCTTAAAGTTACCTTAGAAAGGTGTAATGGTACATCCACTGATTCACTTTACGAGGCTGCACCTTCTCTACTTCCAGTACGTGACTGTGAACTTGCAGGGATTCTTCTCACTATCCCTTGGGTAGATACCCACTGAAAGAGCTTAATACTAGGGAACCAGCAAAACCAGCAAAACTACAGGTAAATTAGGAGCTAATTCCTGCTCAGTAGTGACACACGCTCGTGAATCTCCTTCAACTTCTCCTGTAACTGAGATTTTCGAGCTAAGCTCCTCCCCCCCATGGGTGGGGGCTTGTCTTGCGAGCGTTACGCTCGTATGAGCATAGAGGGAATTCCCTCTTCGAGCGAGCCGCGCTCTCTCCCTGGCCCGGCCTCCACAAGGGTGGGGGCCGGAGCTGCTCCTCTGCGCGGGCGGCCGCGGAGATTCCCCTCGAATTCCGAGGGTGGGGGCCGCATGAATAGTAAGCGAGCGAGGAAAGAAAAAGCTTTCCTGCTCGCGGAAAGCTCCGCCCCCCCATGGGTGGGGGCTAGCCCGCTCCCGGCACGAGTGAAGCGCCGCGGGGCCTGTGAAGAGAAGATCTGCAGGTCCCTGAGGCACCGGTAGTGCGGCACGGGGCCGCAGATCCCTCTCACGCTAAACAAACACAGTTTCAGTAATTATCTCAAATGTAACTCTGCGCCGCCGCGCGCACACCTCAAAAGAGTATAAACACTTTACAAACTCTACTAAAAGCGCAAAATCATTAACAATAAACAACGAATCACAGAGCACTAAAAAAGCTGTACTTATCTTTTGGAGAGCAGAAAAAGAAGAGGAAGGACTAAGGAACAGGAAGGACTAGGTCACATGGCCAGAGTCTATGGGAATACAGGATGGATGGGACTTGAAGTTTTCGTTTAAAAACAAACTGCCTTTTGAAATAAAAGTTTACAAAGTTTATATTTGTTGAAACTGCTGGAGAGTGGAAAATAAAGAAGAAGAAGCTTAATGCTCGCCTCCGTCTTGACATAGAATTGTCTATATTGTGGGCATTTTCTAAGGGATTGCCCTGTAAAACCACCCAAGAAGGTGGTAGGAGCTACTGATAAAAGCCATATGGAGTCAGACTCGGGAAACGACCATGCCCGACAAGCGTAGAGGTCCGCTTGCCGAGCTTGAAGAAGGATACACAGACCTCGCATTTCATCATACCAATGGTCCTCGTAGATCCAAGGCAGCCATCACGTATGCACGCAGTAAGGGCATACATTGATAGCGGGGCCATAGGAAACTATGTGGACCACGAATAAGCTTCCTGGATTAAACTACCTCTTTGCCGAAAAACCACCTCAGATGTCATCACCACAGTCGATGGAACTGAAATTGCCTCTGGGTCTGTAACTCATTCCACCGCAGAGATGACACTATTGGGTCAGGATGGCCATCGAGAGACTATTGTGTTTGATTTAATCAAAGCCCCACAGTTCCAAATAATACTCGGGATACCTTGGTTGGAAACACATAATCCTTGTATTGATTGGCGAGAGAAGAGAATAACCATCCCGGATAGTGCACATACCTGTGACCCATAGAAAAACCTGAGCGCAGGCCTGGCCACAGTAACCACATCAGTCGTGCAACTACCTCCAGAGTATCAAGAATTCCAGGATGTCTTCCGAAAAGAACAGGCAAACACCTTACCACCTCACAGATCATACGATTGTCAAATCGATCTCATACCCGGTGCACAACCCCCTTGTAGCAGGATCTACGCCCTTACAGAACCTGAGAACCTTCACCTACGACAATACCTAGACCAGTACCTTGCTAATGGTTTCATTCGCCCATCCAAGTCCCCTGCATCTTCAGCTTTGTTCTTCGTGCCCAAAAAGGAAGGTGACCTCAGAACGTGCATAGACTAAAGCGCATTGAACCAGATAACTAATAAGAACTGATACCCATTGCCTCTGATCCCTGAACTACTAGACAAAGTGAAGGACGCTTGCATATACACTAAGTTAGATCTCAGGGGTGCATACCATCTGGTACGTGTAAAAGAGGGCGACGAATGGAAGACTGCTTTTCGCACTAAGTGTGGGTTATTCGGATACCAGGTGATGCCCTTCGGGTTGTGCAATGCAACAGCAGCCTTCCAATACTTTATGAACGATGTCCTTCTTGAACTCATTGACGTTTGTGTTGTCGTATATATCTATGATATTCTAGTATACTCCTCTTCATAATCTGACCATGTGAAGCACGTCCGAGCAATCCTTGAGAAATTGCGCCAGCACAAACTATATGCAAAACTGTAAAAATGTGTTTTTCATGCCATGGAAGTTGAATTCCTTGGGTTTATCCTGACTCCAAGAGGAGTCCGAATGGACTCACGAAAGGTGGACACAATCCTTAAGTGGCCATCACCAAGTTCAGTTAAAGGAGTACAAAGCATGCCCTACTTTGCCAATTTCTACCGCAGATTCATCCCAGATTTTTCACATGTTGTACATCCCATCACGGCACTCTTGCGAAAAAATGAACGTTTCATGTGGACTGAAGAAGCTATAAATGCCTTCCAAGAGTTGAAAGCGAAATTCACGTCTGCACCTGTATTAAAGCACCCGCGCCCTGAACTTCCATACATAGTGGAAACGGATGCATCCAGTCTAGCCATGGGAGCTGTCCTGTCCCAAAAGGACCCTGAAACTGGCCAGCTTCACCCAGTAGCATTTTGGTCCAGAAAGTTCTTGGCACCCGAGTTAAACTATGCGGTTACCGACAAGGAGTTATTAGCCATTAAATCCGCCTTCAAGGCTTGGCGGCACTATCTTCTCGGTGCCAGGCATACCATTACTGTGATCACCGATCACCAGAACTTCCAGTATTTGAAGAGAGCCAAGGCCCAATCGTCACGCCAACTCCGATGGGCATTGTTCTTTGCCGAGTTCGATTTCGTGATAACCTATCGACCAGGTTGTAAGAATGGTAAAGCAGATGCCTTATCCCGAATAGGGATGGGAGAGGCAGAAGTGAACCCAGAACCAGTACCTATAATTTCCGAACAAAGGATTCTTGGCATGACTACTCTACAGACACTAGAGGACATTCAGGTAAAGATCCAGCAACTCTTTGACCCTACAGCCCTGCAGGACTGGGTAAAGAAAGGACTGGACTACTCTGTCACCAATGACCTGCCTTATTACCAAGGGCGGCTATTTCTGCCACACAAGGAACTACAAGAGCTAGTCATTTCCCGCTATCATGACACCCTAATGGAGGGGCACCCAGGCATTGCAAAGACTGAAGCTAAAATTAAGAGACAATTCTGGTGGTCCACCTGGCGAAAGGATATTAAATCATTTGTGATGTCTTGTGGCATTTGTGCCCAAAACAAAAGTCAGAAGAGAAAACCAGCTGGACTCTTACAACCTTTAGACATTCCGCCTACACCATGGCACACCTTATCGTTATATTTTATTACTGATTTACCTCCATGCAATGGATTTAACACCATTCTAGTTATTGTGGATCTTTTTTCCAAGATGGCCTTCAGCTTCAATCCTGGCCAAGGAGTTCCTCGAAAACATTGTCCGTATACACGGATTTCCGTCCGTATTGGTGTCTGACCGGGGCAGTCAATTCATTTCACATTTTTGGAAAAAATGTTGTCAATTGGCGCAAATCGATGTGAGGTTATCGACTAGTCACCACCCCCAAACTTGATGGTCAAACTGAGAGGACCAACCAGACTCTCGAACAATACCTGCGCTGTATGTTACATCAGACTGAGAGTAATTGGAAAGACATTCTTTGGTTCACCAAATATGCATACAATAATTCAGTACATTCTGGAACTGGACAAAGCCCCTTTTATACCTTGTATGGGCATTATCCTCGAACCTCAGATCTTGACTCACCCCAACACTTAGAAATGCCCGCAGTGGACCATCTGCACGCTACGATTACACAAGCCTTTAAGGAAGCAACTGCACATTTAAAACAAGCGAAAGAAAAATACAAGACAGATGCTGATCGGCATAGAAGTGTTACTCCACAATACCAGATAGGGGACCAAGTATGGCTAGCCACAAAACACATACCTCTAAAAGGAACACAGACCTTTAACCCCAGATATTTGGGACATTACTCTATTAAGGCCATTATCAACCCGGTGGCTGTCAAGTTGGACTTACCTGCTAATATGCGAATACACCCCGTATTTCATGTGTCACTTTTGAAGCCAGTGCAACCAGGGACCAGACTAACCAAGCCACCAGATCCGATCCTTGTAGACGGGGAACCCGAGTTTGAGGTTAAGAACATCCTGGACTCCAAGCTGATAAAGTCAAAACTTTTTTATTTTATCGACTGGAAAGGTTACGAACCACAGGAAAGGTCATGGGAACCTAGTGATCACGTTCATGCACCCCGATTGGTGAAAAAATTCCACTGAAATTTCCCAGACAAACCGAAACCATGGGGAAGAACAACTTTAGGAGGGGCCTTGGGGTGAGTGCTGTCATGATGCCTACCCCCGGGGACCCAGACCAAGTCCAGCAACCCCGGGAGCAGGCATCAAGTTATTCCAAGCAAGCCCAACAACCCCTGCTAGGGGCTATTTGGCTGCAGTACTGGCATCTATGGTGCCAGGCTCATATGGAGAGTCAGGCGCCAGGCTCATAGATTAAAACTTACCTGATGCAGACCATGCTGCAAACTTACATGATGCAGACCATGCTGCAAGAGCTCCAAGCCAGAAGAGGCTTGGAAGGGACTACTTTTCCTAGGGACTATTTTTTACTCGGGTGGGGCTGGGGAGGAATACTTACCTGGGACTACTTTGGAGGCTATTTAAACCACGCCCGAAGAGCAGCACACGCTTCGCGTTATTCTGCATCCAGCAGCGTAACGCTCACCGTGCCTGCAAGCCTGTATCCAGTCTTCTGCCACGCCCCCCTCGAGTCTGGAGCGCCTAGAAAAAGGGAGAAATAAGGAGAAAACGTTAGAACAAGAGCAATACCTTTGATCCTTACCTGAATTCCGGATCCACCGCTCCTTGGAGCTGGAAGAAAGAAGTTATTTTATGCGCGTCGCCTCGCTTACTGCAGTGCCGCGCTGAACTCACCGGCCTGCGCAGCATCTTCACTATCCACCGCATCCTTCTGCATGTTCCCGCCGCACTCCGGCACCTAAGGGGAACACAAGAACAGCAAGGTGAACCAAGGGAATAAACAGAGGCAATTACCCTCATAGACTTACTTGATTTTACCAACGGGGGTACTATTCCTCTTCATGGGTCGGCGCAGCCTCCACTACATCCTCGCCGTACCCCGGCCCCTAATGGGAAACAAAAGGACAGCAAGGTGGAACAAAAGGACAAACAAGGGGAAACCACCTCACCACAATAGACTTACCTGATTTTACCGCCGGAGGCATTATTCCCCGAGACTTCATACTTTCTCTCAGCGCCTGAATAAGGGAGAAAGCAACAGGTTACATACTGAAATTATTTTATCGAACTGAGTTGGATCATACAAATCCTTACCTGAGTATTACCGGTTGCCACGAGGAACTCTTCGCTAGGGTCAAGCTGCAATCTGTCAATATTGTTCTGGAACTTACCAATTCCTTCGAGCCAGTGAAGCAACTGGTTATCTACGCACCCCTGCACTCAATGCAGGATGGAGAGCTCATCTTTCCAAACCATCAGGTGAGACTATAAGAGGGGACATCAAAGGTGATCTGTGGGGAGAACAGTGGGGGTGGGGGATTTACGCTCAACTCCACGGGTAGTTAATTCCCTTTCTCCATTTGCAGAAGAATATTCCTACGGGCCAAGCAAACGAAGCTAGGTGTCACATTGGTGGAGACTGCAGCTGTCCAGTTCAGATTGACGCCCCTGTGGGAGCCAGGTGAGCGTAACAGTCACAGTCGAATAAACCTAAACCCTCCTCTCCTAAGACCCAAAAATCTATTGGGGATAAGTCATCTGTGGTGGGAATAAGAGTAGTGGTCCACCTGCTACAAAGCAGGCTCCCGGTGGTTCCAGTACCGTACCCCGCACTCCCGGCACTTGTTGGGATTGTGGGGCTCTGGATCACAAAAGGGGTGACTCCAAGTGTAAAGGTAAGGCACTCGGAGTACAGGCTGTCAGCCTGACCTACCCTTACCCCATGTCTGAGGTGGAGGCCACTGTTCTCCCCTCCTCTACCGGCATCACATTTGGTGCTCCTGTAGAGATTTCCTTAGTGTCCCTTGGTGCCTGGGACCAGTACGCAGAAGTACTGGTGACTATCCCACAGAACAACCGTAGGTTTTTGAGAAGTGTCCTCCTGAATGGCCAGCCTTCTACTGGTTTGAGAGACACTGGGGCAAGCATGATAGTGGGGGACAGGACCATGCTCAAGCCAGAGGACTATGTAGGTGCTCCTCTGAGCACCACCAGGTTAGCTGGTGGGCCTCCAAAATTATCGCCTGTAGCCCGAGTCACACTCGTAATTGGAGACAAGACAGCAAAGCTTCCTATCCTGGTTCAGGACAATGTCCCTGCTAACATCCTGTTAGGTAATGATCTAGTAGAGTTGGGATTGATTGCGGATGGTCTTCCCATGAATGCTGCTGCGGTCACTAGGTCACAGGTGACACCGGGTCTGGCTGTGAGTCAGGTACCCGAGCCGAAGGTGCGGCCTAAGGAAAGACGAAGTAAGAGCAAGAAGGCCACCTCTGTGGAGGGAGCTCCTTCTGTTCCTGCTGTTCCTACAGCACCCAATGGGATCCATGCTCCGGACGGGCTGGGTCCCGTGGTAAACCCCATCTCAACTCGTGTGGGAAAAGAGCCAGAAGACTCTCCTGTGGGAGAGGTTCTCAACCCGGCGGATCATCTCGACCTTCAATGCTTGTTAGCTGAAGGGGGACCCTCCCGGGCAGACTTCTGTAAAGGACAGAGAGAGTGTCACTCTCTCAAGGGTCTGAGGAAACAGGCCCTGTCCCCGGCACAAGGAGAAGTGCCTAGGACATTCTGGATTTATTGGGAGAGTGAGATCCTTGTTAGTGAGCCCACTAAGCCTGAACCTGGTGCCGTAAAGAGGTTGGTGGTACCCCAGGTTTACAGGCCCTTCCTAGTGCAGTTTGCGCATGATGTGCTCTTGGCTGGTCATCTTGGGACCAAGAAGACTAAGCAGAGGCTCTCTGCCCATTTCTACTGGCCTCGGATGGGAGTAGAAGTGGAGTCCCACTGCAGGACCTGCCCAACTTGTCAGTTGTCTGGCAAGACTGGAGGCAGTGTCATTGCCCCACTGCAGCCATTGCCAGTGGTGGGCACACCATTTTAGAGGGTGGGCATCGACATTGTCGGTCCCCTTGACCCTCCCACGTCAGGTGGACATCGGTTCATCCTGGTTTTGGTAGATCATGCCACCAGGTACCCTGAGGCTATAGACTGTTACTGCCAAGGTGGTTGCCAGGGCTCTCCTGGGCATTTTCACCCGTGTTGGATTCCCCAAGGAGGTTGTCTCTGACAGAGGATCCAACTTCATGTCTAGTTACATGAAAATCATGTGGAAAGAGTGCGGGGTAACCTACAAGTTCTCCACCTCTTACCACCCCAGACCAATAGTCTAGTTGAGAGATTTAACAAAACTCTCAAGGGCATGCTAGGTGCTTTGGAAGAGCCCCTAAGGAGGAAATGGGATCGCCTCCTGCCATGCCTGCTGTTTGCTTACAGAGAGGTACCTCAAGAAGGTGTTGGTTTCAGCCCCTTTGAGTTACTCTTTGGACATCCCGTGAGGGGGCCCCTTGCCTTGATCAGAGAAGGTTTGGAAGCCACCCCTCCCGGTCCCGCCAAGCAAGTGGGGGACTATGTGCTAGGCCTCAGACGGAGGATGACACAGATGATGGGTCAGGCAACAGCGAATCTCAAGGCCAGCCAGGAATTGAACAAATACTGGCATGACCTTAAAGCATCGCAAGTGGATTGGACTCCGGGACAGGAGGTCCTCGTGATGGAGCCCACCAAGCCTCAAGCATTGGCAGATAAATGGACTGGACCCTTCCGGATAGTCTCCAAGGTAGGCAAGGTCAATTATCTGGTTGACATGGGAATCCCAGGGGTAGCCCCTCAGGTATTCCATGTTAATAGGCTCAAGCCGTTCCACAGGCGAGCAGAAGTCTCATGTCTCTTGCTGGCTACAGAGCAAGAAGAGGATGAGAGTGAGCCCCTTCCTGATTTGCTGCATAGCAACCCTCAGGATGGATCAGTGGAGGGAGTGCATCTCTCTCCAGATTTGACAACGAGCAGCAGAGGGCCTGCAGGACTTTGCTCCAGCAGTATGCCTCTCTGTTTTTGCTGACGCCAGGCCTTACACCGTGGTGTAAGCATGAGATTGACACTGGTGACAGCGTGCCTGTCAAGAGCAGGAGCTACCAAATGTCAGATACGGTTAAGAACCACATCCAGGTTGAGGTCGCCAAGATGTTGGATCTGGGTGTTATTGAACCCTCAACCAGTCCCTGGTCCAGTCCAGTGGTCCTTGTCCCCAAGGCAAGTTCCCAGGTGGGTACCAAGGATTGGAGGTTCTGTGTGGACTACCGAGGAGTCAATGCCGTCACCAAAACTGACGTGCACCCATTGCCCAGGGCTGATGAGCTCGTGGACACCATAGGTGCCGCCAAATTTGTGAGCACCTTTGACCTCACCTCAGGCTATTGGCAAATAGCTCTGACGGACCATGCCAAGGAAAAGACGGCGTTCCCAACCCCAGAGGGACTCTACCAGTTTAGGGTCATGCCTTTTGGGTTGAAGAATGCCCCTGCCACCTTCCAGAGATTGGTTAATCATGCTCTCAGTGGGCTGGAAGCCTTTTGTGTGGCTTACTTAGACGACATTGCCGTCTACAGTTCCACTTGGGAAGAGCACTTGACACATCTGGGTAGAGTGTTGCAGGCCTTGAAAAGGGCTAACCTCACTATCAAGGCCACCAAGTGCCAGATAGCTCAGGGGAAAGTCACGTATCTTGGTCATGAGGTAGGAGGGGGTCAAATCCAACCTCTCCCCAGTAAGGTACAGGATGTACAGGACTGGGAGACTCCCACTACTCAAACCCAGGTGAGAGCCTTTTTGGGCCTCACTGGGTACTATCGCAATTTCATGACAGACTATGGAACCATAGCTGCGCCCCTGACAGCTCTGACTTCACCCAAACAGCCTAGGAAGGTTAATTGGACTGAAGACTGTCAGAGGGCTTTTGATGGCTTGAAAGAAAGTCTGTGTAGGGCACACGTGTTGTGTGCGCCTGACTACAGCTGACCCTTTATCGTCCAGACGGATGCCTGCGACACCGCAATTGGAGCTGCCTTGTCCCAGTTAGATGACAAAGGGAGAGAACATCCTATCATATTCATCAGTAGACAACTCAAGGGTAGAGAACTTAGGTGGGCTACTGTTGAAAAGGAATGTTTTAGTATAGTTTGGAGCCTTAGGCATTTTAGGCCCTACCTTACGGGATCTACCTTCAAGGTCTAAACAGATCATAAGCCCCTGAAGTGGCTTATGCAGATGAAGGGTGAGAATCCAAAACTGCTCAGGTGGTCCATTAGCCTGCAAGGGCTAGACTTCAACATTGAGCACAGACCAGGGAAGAGTCATGATAATGCAGATGGCCTTTCCAGAAGGTATGTTGACCATCTGGATGAGGGTGTCTATCCTGTGGGAGATTAGGCACCCTCCACCTCAGTCTGGGGGGGGGGCACTGTGATGCTGGAAATGCATCAGAGGGACAGGGCCTCCGTATCCTTGTCCTTTACTGCTTTTTATCGTGTGTTCTGTCCTGTTTTCCGTGCAGGAGTTCATGTGGGACTCCTGACGGTACAGCTCTCTCTCTTTTGGTTTGGTGAACGGACCCGTGGGATACCCTTATGGCACCCATGGGTGGGGGTACAACCCTGTGCCCCTAGTGTATGTTTCTGGGCACCTGTGGGTGGCCCGCAGAGCAGGGTATGGGCTGGTGGCAGCTCCATGCTGAATTTGACAGGTGCGCAGAGTATCCTCCTTATTAGGGATACCCCGGACCTGCCATTGGGATTAGTTGATTCCTGATGGAAAACAAGATGGCCCCTTTGGCCTCTTGCTTTCTATTACCTATTACCTTGTTTTCCCGAAGTCCTGAGAAGCCCTGACTCTGTCCCTTCCCCCTGACTGGCTGTTGGGTGGAAATGCCATATATGGTGTTGTTGTGAAGGCCCGGCCAGACTAGCTGGAGCCTTCCCAGTGATGTATTTTGTGGGTACCTCCTGTGGGTGGGACCCGGGTGAATAGAGTGTGTGACGAATATGCATTCTGTGTTGCGGATGTCTAGTATCTGGTGGTTGACACAATGACTGAGATAGCCCTGCCCGAAACCGGTATTATGAATGCAGTTGGGAGAGTTGAATGGCTCGGTACTTGTCCCAATACACATAACTTGTTGTGTGTGTCTGGAGAGAAGGGAATGGCCTGAATACCTCGTGTGCCTGATTGGCTGCCTGCCTGCATGAATGCTCGTAGTCGTGATTGGATGCTTGAGTGTGACCCAGTGGAATGAATGGGAGATCAACAGTATATCTGGGGACCTCTCACTGCTTGGAATCGTGTTCAGAAGCTGAAGTCCATTACGACGAGTAACTGGAGTAACTGAAGCTTGACCTTGAAGCCCCGCTGGACGAGAAGAAGTGCTGTTGCTCTCCTTCACAATCTGAAAGCTGCTGTGTCTCCAAGGACTAACCCAGAGAGGACCTGGTAAGGCGTCCTCTTCCAGAGCTACGAGGGACCATCGTGCACAGCTGATCTTTGCCAAAGCTCCCTGGTAGACAGACCTTCGACAGGCTGCCGACCCGAGACGGGGACTGCGCGGAATCTCAAAGAGAAGCACCCGGACTGTTGTCCGCCACTGTCGACGACCGCTGTCGCCGACCGGAGCCGCCGTGCTCCCGTTTGCCTAAGAACTTCATTTGATCATCGGACGCTCTCGTCTGCATCGTCGCCCGCTTTATCCCGCTGGAGAAGGCCCGACCGTCGACGCGCCGAGGAGCATCCGCTGGTGGGTTTCCCGCCACCTAAGGACCACAGAGACGCCGACGACTCGAAGCTCTTGCTGGGCCACAGTTCTTCATCATCTCTTTGCGGTCCAGAACTATCATCACCGAGGTGCCCCGCATGACTCTCCCTTGCAGGACGCCAACGCTCTGTCGTCGACAAGCACCGCTAGGAACAAAGCTGCCACTTCACAGCCGTAGTTCAACCTGTTCTCCATCGGACGTTCGACGACCCATGACTCCTTCTTTAAAGGGAGGGCACTCAAGAAGGGCCGTCGATTCCCCGACACTGAACGCCGAGTTCCTCAACACCTCTCGACGATCCGTGGCACCTGCTTTAAAGGGAGTCTCTCAAGAAGGATCGGTCGACGCATCTTCGGAGAACTCTACTCCACCCGGTACATTGGGGGGTTAAAACCTTAATAGGAGGAAATAAGACTACCGTTTCAACCGTTTTACGTTCCTGCCTATCTCTGTTGCTGGTTTCCTCGTTATTGATCTGTGTGACATTTTATCCGTACAGTTGATGCACTTTAATGAGATTTGATAACATTGGTGGTGCCACTTTAGAATTGTATATATTTATCATTGTTGACTTCCGAGTACAAAGTGCGTTATTGTGATCGTGTACATACCTTTGAATATGAATCATATAAAGACTGTGTTTTCAGTAATACAGTGTGTGGCCATTCCTTTGTGGGGGTTCGGGGACTACACTGTACTTAAGAACCAGCCCGCATCACCTCCTGAGAAGCTAGGCCTTGATTGCTCGTCCATTGCTACCGTAATAGAGAATCTTGGCTGGAGTCTTCTGTGCCTCTCCTCTACCATATAGAGAGCAGAAGTACAGACACCACCTACCAGTCTTTACAGTGGCCCAGCAGCCTATTAGTAGGGGATGTGACGGGGACGGAGGGAGCCAGGTGGTAGCGGAAAACCAAGATCATTGTTTTTGGGAGGAAAATAACCTTTGTCCCAAAAAAAAACCCCTTAAGACTGTCTGTCTGAGGTACGTCCGGCCTGGGCTGGAAAAATGCAATCGAGAGGGGTTGCGGCAGCCACTGGTTTCACGCATTTCTGCAGTGGTCGAAGTGGACGGGAACGGTGCTCCTCTTCTTGAAATGTTCACTTCAGCGCACTGCACTGAACATTCCCTAAACAGAAAGTGTGTTTGCTTGGGGGTTTTCATTGCGCGTGGGAGGGGGGGTGACGCTGGGGTTTGTGGAGAGCGGGTCAGGCCAGCAGGGAGCATAGTCCCACTATTTCTCTTCATACACTTCGGCCACTGCATTTCTGTCATTTCATCTGAAATGGTTCACAGAGCCTTGAATTCTACTAATTTCAAGGAGGTCAGTCGCGGACTCCACAGTCCTACAGTGGCAGCTGCAAAAGTGGAGGCTTCAAAGTTACTGTAAAGTTGCAGTTTCCTCTGATCCTGCAATCACAGCAGCAAATCAGTGCAGAGAGGAGCAATGAGGCTGGGCATTCCTGTAGCCTGCTTTGGCTGCTGAAAACTTGCTGATCCCGTGCCATGTGTATGTATTTGTCAATTATGCCCCCCCCCAAACAGAGCCCTGCACTTTCTGTCACTAGCCATGACTGTGCAACCGTGAAACGTCAGTCAGTACATTAATCAAGTGATTCAAGATACACTCTGATATAGTCTGCACAACTTTGGACATATAACTTCTGTGAATTAAATCAGAGACCCTAGCACCAGACGCGTGCACGCGTGGACATCCCCTGCTTGTGTGCCACACAGCTCAGTCATTCAACACCGCCCCACCCCCGCTGCATTTGTTGAGCAGATATCAAAGCTCTCGCCGCCCTGTGCTTGTCCTCTTCCAGGTAATTGTAATTATACTTGTTTATTTGTACAGCGCTTATGCACAAGTGACGTGCTTCAAAGCGCTTCAAAGCGGGAAGGGCGCTAGGGAATACAGTAGTCATTCTTAGGCCTTGAATTTCCCGAATGATCTAACAAAAAAATAACTAGTGAAGCAGGCCTGATGGCATTTCTGCTAGTGCAAGTGGATGAAGTGTTTCATGCACAACCAAGCTAGGGAGGCGAGACAAAGGGGGGGAGAGACAAACGAATTTACTAGGCCTAGTACATATAGGTCATGCAAGTGTGCAGATGGGAGTGCGACGGAGGGTGCTGGGGGATAGGTGCGCCCAGTCAGCAGGCCCCTAGGTTAAGTGCATAGAGGTTACCCCTCTGGGTTACCACTCATGGAATGTGTACTGAAAGTGCAGTCCTGCTGGGCATAGTGCAGAGGCACAGAGGCAAGTGCAAATATTGGCGATGGTGCCTAGGACCTGTGAGGCTCTGGAGGTGGAACCAGGCAACCAGTCAGCAAAAGCTGAACAGAGTTAGGGAGAGAAGGAGGAGGGAAGCAGGAGAGAAAGGAAAGGAGGATACCAGGGGAGCCGGAGACAGAAAGAGGAAGAGTAGAGGAAGGTCTTGCAGAGTTTCCTAAACTTAAGGACCTCCGGCTCAAGGCAGAGAGAGGGAGGGAGGCTGTTCCAGAGGGAGGCACCTGCAGGGGATAAAGATCTACCCCCAAATCTCTGCTTGTGAAAGCAGCTCCTCTGCAGGGAGTTTGGGGACTACGAGCGGAGGACTCTAGAGGGAGAGTATTTAGGAAGAGAGTGTAGTAGATAGTGCGGGACGCGGCCCCAGAAAGCTTTGTGGACTATGCAGAGGGTTTTGAACTTGATCCTAGCACGGGGAGCCAGTGGAGGGATTTTAGCGCAGAGAGGTGCGATCCCCGGGCATGAGGCCAAGGATAAGTCTTGCAGTTCTATCCTGGATGAGTTGTAGAGGACGGAGAGTAGAAGTAGGAAGATTGAGAAAGAGGCTGTTGCAGTAGTCCAGCCTATAGAGAACCAGGGCTTTGGTGATGGTGAGCCTTTTGGGGAAGTGAGAAAAGGCAGAATACCTCTGAGGCGGTGCAGTTGGTAGTGGGACCTTTTTGGGAGATGTCCAAGATGTGAGAAGAGAAGGAGAGAGTGGAGTCAAAGATGACCCCCATATTTTTTGCCTCACTGGCACGTGGGGGCGCAGGTCCAAGGGAGGCCGGCCAGATTGAAAGTGGGAAAGCGGGTGCAGGGGTCCCCATGAGGAGGATCTCTGTCTTACTGGCATTGAGCAGAGATCGTTAGCAGCCCACCAAGACTGCATTCTGGACAGACAGTTAAGAATGAGCGAGGAGAAGGAAGAGGCGAGGGTAGCCCGAAAGAGAGCTGCGTGCCATCCGCATAGCACTGAAAGTTAGAGGTGTGGGCCAGAGGGGCCATGTAGACATTGAAGAAAGAGGGGGATAGGTTAGATCCATGGGGGATGCCACAAGTAGAGAGAGTGATAGAGGAGAGAAAGGACCCAAGTTCCACCTGGGACGAACGGTCAGAGAGAAAGGAGGCAAGCCATGCCAGGGCCAGATCTGTAATGCCCAGGGTATCACGGAGAATGGAGATCAGGATGTTGTGGTTTACTGTATCAAAGGCAGAAGAAAGGTTGAGAAGAATGAGAACAGAAGAGTCAAGATTTGAGAGCAGGTCTTCATGGGTGTTCAGAACAGCACTTTACGTGCCTCTGGATGCTCTAAAGCCAGACTGATGGTCATGGAGACAACCAACAGATTCTGTGGAGGGTAAGCGGAGAGATAGCCAACTTCTCCAGGAGTTTGCCCAGGAAAAAGTGACAGAGATCGGTCGATAGTTTGCCAGGATAGAAGCATCAGCAGAGGGATTTTTGAGAAGAGGGTGCACAAGAGAGTGCTTGAGAGAAGTGGGGAAAATTCCAGTACTGAAAGAGAGGTTGCAGAGGTCGGCCAAGGCTGGAGCAAGAGAATCAATGTTGTCCTTGAGGGTTTTTGGAGGGCAAGGGTCAACCTATTTGGAGGAGGCTTTCATGGACAGGACTTGTCTGGAGACCTCCTCAGTTGTGACAGGGGAGAGGGAGGAGAGAAGAGGCGGGTGGCAATGGGTGGCCCAAGCGATGTGGATGCAGGCGAAGGTGGTGTGGGGGAGAGAGAGGACAGGATGCCCTGTGTTTTGACAGTGAAATGAGCAGGCAGGGCCGAGCAAAGGGCATGGGTGGGTGCAGAAGAGGAAGAGGCTGCAATAGGATTGGCAGTTCCTTGCAGACTTTTAAGAGTTTAGCCATGTTGTTAGATGCTGCCGAAATGAGGGCTTGAATATAGACTCTTTTCTTGGAGCTGATGCAGAGTCTATATTGCCTTTGAAGAAGGTGGCAGGCCATTTTGTCAGATGGTGCACCTGAAGATCCCCATTTATGTTCTGCTGCACTGCACATTCATTTAAGGGCAGCCAGCTTGGTGTAGTACCAGGAAGTTCACTTTTTGGGAGGCTTCAGATGGACCCTCATGACAGGGGCAAGAATGTGAAGATTGTTGGAAATGGAGAGGTGAAAGTTAGAGAGGGCTGTGTCAGGGTGAGAGTCAGCTGCAGGAGTCAAAGGAGCAGAGTAGGTGGTGGCGAAAGCAGCGTCTGACACTCTTTTCTTTTTTTGAAACCGATTTATTCAAACGAATTACAAATAACCAAAATACACATCCTGGATAATAAATGAATATAAAGTTCAAAATCCGAAAGATTAAACAACAGTTTTGATGAACAGCAACCAATAAAAGCATCATTCAAGTATTTAGTAATGGGTGGGAAGGGAGAAGAGAGAGACAAAGCGGAAAAAGAAAAAAAAGGGAGGTGGGGAAGAAATGAGAGAAAAGGCAAAAACCAGAGTTCAAGATACATAAAAATCAAAAGGCACAAATCATAAGAATCAATACAACAATAACAATATTTCGCTATAAAGTAAGAAGTGACTTATCTTTAGCAACAAGTACTTGCAAGAGCGAATGACTAAACTGATCCAAGCTCAGGAATAGACCCCACATCAAATTTTGAATTGTTCTGTTGAATCGAAGATACCACCCTTTTCGATATTGCAAATACTATACATCTCCTCCAACCAACATTCTCATTTCAAAGATTGTGCTGTTTTCCTGTCACGTAAAATGAATATCTTTGCCACTGCTCCCCACCTCAATGCCCAGGTAACTTGATGTGCATTCAAATCTCCATATATGTTGGATTCCCCTAAGATGAGGGTCTCAAAGTCAAATTCCAGTTCTTCTCCTAATACTCTGTTCATCACTGAAGCGATCCCTCTCCAAACGTCTTTCAATCTCGGACATCCCCAAAGCATCTGTTCCAGCGAACCTTGATCATTGCCGCACCTCCAACAATTGTCTGACTGTAGTAGAGCACACTGGAATAAGCGAACTGGCGTCCAAAACACACGATTAAGGATCTTTACTTTTCAGTCTCGATCACCTATATTCAGGGACTTCTTTTTGATTTTACTACAGATATCTGTCTTTTGTCATTTCCTCATTCAGGCTTGCCGACCAGACCATCATGATCTTCGAATCCGGTTCTGAGTACCCACCTAATATGTTATACATCTTGGAGGCCAGATGGTCCCTTCCGCCAATCATTTTAATGCTGGACAGTAGGTTCAACCTGACTAAAGAAGGCAAGTTCACAGCTCTTCCCAACCTTTTATATTCCACGTAAGAGCAGTCTGACAGGCTGAATTCATTTTTGAGCTCTCAGAAAGTTCTCCATCTTGACCCCAAGAATAAGTCTCCAATTTTTTTGATCCCTGCAAGGAACCAACTATTCCAGAGAAGGACTTTATTATCTTTCTTAATCATCGGGTTCAACCAGATTGAAGAATCAGCTGTCTTTCCCGGGTTCAATTTTGTAATGATCTCATAAGCTCTCCAAGTAGATCTCAGAAAGTCTGTTAGAACCAAACTGCTATCTCGACTTATACTGGAGGTCGAGAGATTAGCCCAAGCATCCAAGGGTCCTGTCCCCCTGGGAGGATATGTCTAAGGGTGAACGCATGGTGGTCTGTCACTCTTTTCATGGGTCGGATGACCTTGAAGGCGGGAGGCAGTGAAGGGTGTACCAGTGCTAAGGGAGTAGAGAGCTTTCAAGTGAGAGGAGCGAAGATAATGATCAGTCCAGTAGAGTGAGGTAGTGAGAGGGATAGAGAGAGAGGGATGTCTGTGGAGATAAAAGCATCCAAGGGGTGACCAGTGGTGTGCGTTGGGCCAGAAAGTAGAATGAAGAGAGAGAGTGTCAAGAACCATTGCCTGCGTCCATTCTGGACTTCGTGGTCCCTGACCCATAGAGGACTGAATGCAGTAATCCTCCCAACATGGCTGCCTGATACGGAACGCAGCTTGCCAGTCTTTGCGCTCCACGCTCTGCGTACTACTAAACAGACATGCCCCCCGGCTCTGCACGTCTCACCGCTACCGCTCGCTGTAGTTGGACGTGTGTTGCCGGAGTTCGCTCGAGGCTTTTTCCTGAATCCTGTTTCCTGGTTCCTTGAACCCTCCTCCTATCCTTCCTTCCCTCAATCTTACCTCTGAACTTTCCTGGATTTTCACCTGCGCTCGAGTCACAGCGTTCCGTGCCTCCGAGCGTGGACATTGTTCCTTCCTGGTTCCGTCCTGGACATCTGAACGTATCCTGGAGTTGAAACATCATCCTCACGCTGGAATCCGAAGACCAGCACACAGGTTTATATTAATCCCGGACCGTGCGAAAGAAGTCACCAAAGAAGGTCACAAGCAAACAGGAAAAACAGTTGAGAAGGGGAGAGACTTGTGACAGATTGAGACGCAGAAAGAATGATATGGATACATAGATGGAAGCCGCGGTTCAAGTCGTCATGCGAGGCATGCAGGAACTTACCATAGAAGTTCAAAACCGTAAGGCAGAGAATGCTGCTTTAAAGCAGCTAGTCTTGTCTCGTGATTCTGCTACTAAGGAAAGTGTGTTATTGGGAGGAGTAGTGGACAAATATGATGGTTCTCCAAAGTCCCTCCGTGCCTTCCTTGATTCATGTTTGGTACATTTCACCTTTAAGCCCTACTACTTTTCCACCCCTAGAGCAAAGGTGGGGTTTATGATATCACACCTCACTGGTAACGCTTTGACCTGGGCAACCCCCCTAGTCAATTTGGGCGACGCCCTCCTGGATGATTATGAGGGGTTCGTAGAAGCCCTAAAAGCCATGTTTGATCGTTCTGAGCAGGTTTACAGCGCTCAAGAACGTCTACTTGAATTTCAACAAGGATCCCAGGATATGCTTACTTATGTGACCCGTTTCAAACAACTTTTGAAAGAAGCTGATTGGTCCCCAGAGGCCAGCTTCACCCTCTTTCGAAGAGGCTTGAATGAGGAAATAAAGGACGAGTTAGCCAGGGTAGCTCGCCCAAATTCCTTCCAGGCTCTCTTGGACCTTTCCCTGCAAATAGATTTTTGAAACCAGGAAAGAAAGGCAGAGAAAAAGAAGTCTAAGTCATCATTCCAAAAGGCTGCCATAGACCATCCTTCCAGACCAGAGCCTGCAGCTTCTCCGACCTCGGATCCAGAACCCATGCAACTGGGGGCCTTCCGTGGACCCATTATCCCACAAGAAAGGATGCACCACCAAGAGAGGATTCAATTTGATATTATCATATCTGCCCATTATCCAATGGTCCTAAGCATGCCCTGGTTACAGAAGCACCACCCCTACATCAATTGGGCAGCAGGCTCCTTGTTTCTTGGTTCGGAACATTTTATGTCCCACTGTTTGTCCCTAAACACCTTACCAAAGTCCTCTGAAGACTTCCAAGAAACTCAGCAAATACCAGTCACCGTCTCTAACGTCATCCAGATTCCCAGGGCCTACCAGGCTTACACAGATGTATCCTCGACAGCCATTGTTCAAGCTCTACCACCCCACAGACCTGAGGATTGTGCCATTGATAAAGAACCTCCAGCAGTAATTCCTTTCGGAAGAATGTTTATTTTGTCAGAACCTGAAAAAAGGGCCCTCTGGGAATATCTGGATACCAATTTGGAAAATGGAACTATTCGACCATCCAAGTCACCGGCTGGCGCTTCTCTATTTTTTCTTCCCAAGAAGGATTCCAAGGAGCTTAGGCCATGTCTAGATTACTGTGGCCTTAACCAATGCACTCTCAAGGACCGTTACCCATTGCCTCTCATCTCGGACATCCTGGAAGCAGTCAGAGGTGCAGTCATCTTCACAAAACTAGATCTCAGGGGCGCCTGCCATCTTATTCGTATAAAAGAAGGTGACGAATGGAAAACAGCCTTTAGAACACCCTTTGGCCATTTTGAATACCTGGTTATGCCCTTTGGACTTGCTAATGCCCCAGCAGTCTTCCAACGTTTTATGGATCGGGTATTTTCTGATATGCTGTTCCTCTTCGTCATCGTATATCTAGACGACATACTGATCTACTCTAAGGACCATATGAAACATGAAGAGCCCGTAAGGGCAGTCTTACAACGTTTACTTGAACATAAGCTTCTGGCCAAACCCGAGAAGTGCCTTTTCCATGTATCTACTGTTCACTATCTTGGATTCATTTTTAGCCCAAAGGGAATTGGAATGGACTCTTCGAAGGTTGATTCCATTCTATCTTGGCCTGTTCCAACTACTGTAAAGCAAATTCAATCCTTCCTGGGGCTTGCTAACTTCTACAGGAAATTCATACCAGCATTTTCTGAGATCGTTCATCCTATTGTTTCATTATTAAAGAAAGACACCCCTTTTCAGTGGACCTCAGCCCAAGATTCGGTGTTTCAACGGTTGAAGTCGGAGTTCACACAAGCTCCCATCCTAGCTCAACCCGACACAGACCGACCCTTCATTGTTGAAACTGATGTCTCCAACTATGCCATTGGGGCAGTCCTGTAACAGGAATTTGGTGACAAGTTACAACACCCCATCGCCAATCTCTCCCGCACCTTGACTCCCAGTGAAACTCATTATTCCGTCCTGGAGAAGGAATTGTTAGCCATCCATCAGGCCTTCACTGATTGGCGTCATCTCCTTCTGGGAGCCAAACACCCGGTACAAGTCTGCACGGACCATCGGAATCTTCAAGTCCTACAATCCCTAGAATGTAGAAACAGTCGCCAAGCCTGTTGGGCCTTCGTTTTTGCCCAATACCAATTCCAAATCCATCATTTCCCTGGAACACATAACATTATAGCCGATGCCTTATCCAGATGTCCTGATTATGAACCCTTTGAGGATCGGACCTTCCCTAAGATGTTTCCCAACACAATATTTGTTGCTCAAGCAATTACTCTCCTGGAAGACATTCGAATCCAAACTCAGTCCTCGGAACCTTGGAAAGAGTTTAAGAGAAACAACCGATGGAAACTCAAAACAAAAGACGGATATCGATTCAAGGATAATCGGTTGGTTATCCCTACTCCTGGACTGAGACAAAAGATCACAAGCCTTTGTCATGATACCTTCCATTCAGGACACCGTGGCATCACCAACACTATCCATCTAATAAAAAGACAGTTTTGGTGGCCAAGGATGAAGGATGATATCAATATCCATGTTCAGACTTGTGCAGTCTGCAATCAGAACAAACATGACAATAAAAGACCAACAGGTCTCCTGCTCCAACCAGAAATACCAACAAGACCCTGGGAAATCATTGCCATGGATTTTATCGTGGAACTACCGTCTTCCAGAGGCTACACCAGCATAATGGTTACCATTGATCTGTTCACACATATGGCTCATTTTACGCCTTTAAACAAGCTACCAATCTCATCCGAACTTGCTGGGATTTTCCTAGAACACATATTCCAGCTTCATGGGCTACCTTCCAAAATAATTTCTGACCGAGGACCCAGTACATATCCCAGTTCTGGAAACAGTTATGTTGTATACTGGGAATCCAACGTGCCTTGTCTTTGGGATATCACCCACAGACCAATGGAGCTACGGAATGAGTAAACCAAACCCTGGGACAATATCTTCGTTGCTTCGCCACCAAGGTCCAGGATGATTTGTCACTCTTAATACCTGTGGCCGAATTCGCATACAACAATTTCGGATCATTCAGCTATCAAAACCAGTCCTTTCTTCTGTAGTCAAGGATTTCATCCTTCAGCCCTGCCGTCCATTCTTCCACACCCTACCCCAGTTCCTGCGGTTGACTCCTGGATTGAAACACTAATCAATGTGCACAAAGAAGCTAAGGAACACCTAGAAAAGGCCCGGAGAGACGTTAAACATTATGCTGACTCCAAAAGAAGACCTGGGTCTTCCTATTCAATAGGCGATAAGGTCTAGTTATCCTCGCAACTCCTCCCTCCTCACCTACGACCAAATAAATTGGCTCCCAGGTATTACAGACCCTTTTCTATAAAAGAAATCGTCAATCCAGTGGCCTTTCGACTCCGATTACCTGAATCATTGAAAAGGATCCATCCAGTATTCCACACTTCTCTGTTAAAATCATATGTTCAGCCCTCTCGAACAGCTCCAAGATCTACCCCAGTGATTGTCAATGACCAACTCGATTACGAGGTCTCCAGAATTTGTGACTCTAGGCACTGAAGTGGTCAACTACAGTATTTGGTCAAATGGAAAGGGTATCCTCCCAGTGAGCGCACCTGGGAACCCATGTCAAACATGAATGCCCCCAGGCTGATTCGAAGGTACCATCTTATCTATCCAGGCAAACCCGGAGGACCTGGGCTTCAGAGGAGGCATACTGTCATGAACCATCGCCTGCGTCCATTCTGGACTTCGTGGTCCCTGACCTATAGAGGACTGAATGCAGTAATCCTCCCAACATGGCCGCCTGATACGGAACGCAGCTTGCCAGTCTTTGTGCTCCACACTCGTACTACTAAACAGACACGCCTCCGCGGCTCTGCGCATCTCAACGCTACCGCTCGCTGTAGTTGGACGTGTGTTGCCTGAGTTCGCTCAGGGCTTTTTCGTGAATCCTGTTTCCTGGTTCCTTGAACCCTCCTCTATCCTTCCTTTCCTCAAACTTACCTCTGAACTTTCCTGGATTTTCGCCTGTGCTCGAGTCACGGCGTTCCGTGCCTCCGAGCGCAGACATTGTTCCTTCCTGGTTCCGTCCTGGACATCTGAACGTATCCTGGAGTTGAAACATCATCCTCACGCTGGAATCCGAAGACCAGCACACGGGTTTATATAAATCCCGGACCGTGCGAAAGAAGTCACCAAAGAAGGTCACAAGCAAACAGGAAAAACAGGTGAGAAGGGGAGTGACTTGTGACAGAGAGTCACATAGGTTGCGGAAAGGACCTGAAGAGTCAGGAGAATCATGATGGATTTTAAGATCCCGCAGCAGGAGGAGTTGGGAGGAGGAAGAAAGGAGAGAGAAGGCCAGTTCAGCCCATTCAGAGAGGAAGAGGGTTGACTGGCCTGGCAGCAGATAAGTGAGGAGAGAGGAGAGAGAGAGCCTGCAGACCAGGTATTCCAAGGAAGAGTAGACCTGGGTGGGAATGATGGAAACAGGGATCCAATCAGGAAAGATCAAAGCGACTCAACCTCCTGGCCTGTTGGGCCTGAGCTCAGAGAGGATCTTATAGCCTTCAGGGAGAAGTGTGTCAAAGCTTGTGACAGAGCTCTCCTTAAACCATGTCTCAGTAAGGGCTAGGACATCGAGATCCAACAGTTCAAGGAGGTGGCAGATATCACAAGAGTGCTTGACAGCAGAGCGAGAGCTAAGCGCAGCAACGTGGGGCTGATTGCTGTTTTTGAAAGAATTACATGGGGCGGTGCAAGGGATAGAGGTATCCCTAGTAAGTTGCGAGAGTGTCTGAGAGATAGAGGTAGGGGGAGGCAGAGGAGCCGAGGGTGACAACGCTGTCAGTGATGGTAGTGTTGGCAGGGGAGCCAGGCCAGTAGTAGATGGCAAGGGAGCTACTGTAGGAGGGGCCACAGGGGGCAAGCGAGCCACAGATATGGCAGCAGTAGGTGGCAAGGAAACCAGAGTGGTGGAGGCTGATGAGGTTGCCAGTGCATTCCACTTAGGCAAGGTGGACTGGACAGTTGAAAGTGACAAGGGAGCAGTTGTGAAAGAGGCAGTGTGGTTAGTAGAAGGCACAGAAGCAAAGGTGGGCATAGCTGGCAAGGAAGCCCGGCCATAGAAGCAGGTGGCAAGGGAACCAGTGAGGAGGATAGAGGAAAGTTGATAAGGCAAGGAAGAAGCCTATCAAAAGGTAAGAAGTTGGGTTGAGGCCCTTGTACCAGGATGGTACCATTTTGATAGACATTTATGATGACCTTGGTGGAGGAGAAAGAGGCAAGAAGGGCTTCACAGTGAGTGCTACCATTAATGTATGAGGAATGGTAAGGAGAGAGCAGAGCAACCATTTGCAGAGTCCATAAGTCGGGAGAAGGAACGACAAAGAGGATTTCTGTGAGAGTCTTTCTGGCGGAAGCACTGATGTAGGTGTCAGCGATAGGCAGGCCTGGGTTGGAGGCAAGTATGGTCTCGTTGAGTTTCTTCCTGCCAGACTTAGTGAGAGGTGAAGGATAGGAAATAGAGGAGCAGTTACAGAAGATGGGAGGGATAGAAAGTGGCATAGTGAGGGGCACAGAGTGAGTTACACTTAACCAGGCAGAGCAGCTGAGGTACATGGGAGGAAGTAGGCAAGGAGGAAGCAGGCACACAAAGGAGACTCAAACAGGACTGGGAAGAACAATGGTAACTGAACAAGAGAAGGGAACAGAAAAGGGACCAGAACAGAGGACAAAGGGCGTATCCAGTTAGCGCAGTCCCAAGAAAATGCCGGATGTGCACACACCTAAATTGGATTCTTTGGACAACAGGTAATGCAGCATAGCAGTACGGAGGTGTCGGCAGCGAAATGAGAGCACAGGAGGCGTGATTATGACCCAGTGGTACTGGGAAGAATGCTATCTGAGATAGATTAGAGAGATTGTTAGGAGAAGGCCAGGCATGGAGTCAGGAGAGATGCGGCAGGCAACCAGAGCACACAGTCAACACTCACGTAATAGTCGAGGCGGTGTCCCATATCCCAAGGGTGCATGAATGAGGTACCCAGTCTCAAAGCGCATATTGCTGACTGTAGAGTATAACGGGGCCCATAAGGCCCGGCCATAAATATATATTGTAGTGATGAGTGATTTCTTGTTGTGCTCGTGCAACTGTGTTGTATACATGATGACACTAGCAACTATCAGGCAGCAGCGCAGCATGTTTGTGCATCTAGCTACCAGAGGAATGGGGGAGTGTCATAGTATAGTGCCCACTCTGAGCTAGATTCCATTGTGGCGCTCGTTGAAGGGACCAGATGGGAGAGGATCGCACTCCGGACTGAAGTCTGAGCTTCTAGCGGTTATGCTGTGTGGGTCTATAGTTTGGTATGGAAATAATGTTATGAATATTGTGCATAGAGGAGTAAGTGCTGCATAGGGGCCTGAGATAGGAAGAGGGGTATAGCATCCGTGACGGAGGGCAGGAAATAGTGATATATAGTAGAGGAGTTCAGTAAACATCTATACAGCTATTCTCACAGCCTGGCATTGTGTGTGCAATAAGCCTGCCCTAGTGACTCAGAGGCTGGTTCAGACTGCATGCCCGTTTAATTCTTACTTGGCCTCTCTGCTGAAAGTATCAACAGAGACCCTTGTTGAGACAATTATGATGGTGTTTTGTAGCAAAATACTATGAGAAAGGACACAGGACACACCCCTTCCTGTCGTTTGGTAGTGGTGGAATCCACATTCAAACTACGCCGGTGGGGTAGACACCAGTTTGTCCTAGGGTGCAAATTAGAGAAATTTGGTTGGACAAGAATAACTAGTTTAAAGGACCGCTCCGCGCAGCCCCCTTATGAGAGAGTCAAAACAAACCACATATGCATAAGCCCACCCAGTCCATCCACTCTGTGATGTTGCATTGAGGAATACTATTTAACGATGCACAAGAGTTGCTGTGCGCTCTATAAATGCTAATAAATAAATAAATAAATAATGTTCCCCAAAAGACTGAAATTCTTTTTAGTCGAGCCATTCCCTGTGTAACTTACCCACCCCAGGCAGTACCTACCTACTCCCACCCCCAGAATATGTGTGTCTTCTACACCTCTTGACTGTAAACGCATTTAAGTTAGAAAACACCGTTCTCTGTTTCTCTGCAAAATAAACCTGTTGTATTTTTTGTTGTTGAAAATTGCACTTTGTTCAAGTTTGAGTCAATCAAATATAATATCAATCAACAGTGTTGAGTTTCATGTCACTCACCGCAAAGACAATTAATTTAAAAAATCATGACTCAGTGAGTCGACATAACTGCTCATATAAGCACCCTACACCCTCCCGCCCCACCCTCTCGGTGACACCATATTTTTACAGGGGGAAAAAGGCAAGAACAAAAAATAAAAGCAAGGGTAATCTTATGGTCTTTGCGTAAGAGTGCCAGCCATCCGTGCCTGTCGGTGTCTTATGCGCGTGCAAACCTCTCATCTGGACTATGGCAAGTCAGTTCCGGGGCTTTGCACTTCACTAGGCCCACATTTTCTTGCACTCTCCTTTATTCCCTCTCCCCGGTCCCCCCGCCTTAAGAAGGGGAGCCATTCCATATCTATATGTGTATGGGTGTCTAACAGAGCTGCTCGCCAGGCTCTCCATCGCATATGTCGCATAAGCTTTACGTCACCATTCTGGAGGAAGCTCCTCAGTGAATTGAGACAAACCCATGCTGCCAAGAAATGGTTCCTTGGCCTGTGTGACCACAATGCATAGCCATCGTCCTTGGTTTCTACCCCAAACAAAATCCGTAGGGGGGCTCGTTCTTTATTAATCCTATCTATGAGGTGTATCCACCCTAGGATCTCTTTCCAGTAGTGTTGTACTAAAGGGCAACCCCACCACATGTGCCAAAAACCACAGACAATGGCACAGTTCCTCCCACAGTTGGGACTTACCACAGGATACATTTTGGATAATCTGTGGGGCGTTAGATGCCATCGAAATAAGAACCTGCTGTTGTGCATCTTATATTGAACAGCTATCGTGGAGGACCACACTGGCCTATAAATCATCGTCCGCACTTCTGGATCATCTTGCTGCCCTAGGTCATTCACCCAATGCATCTGAGTGCTAGGTGTGATTAAGTGTGCCCTTTCTACAAGGCAGGTGTGTAGACAAGCCCTCTTGAAGTGAGGCGGGTGTTAAGTGTTTGTTCGAAGGGCGTTAATGGACGTTGCAATGCATAGTCCATCGTGGATCTAGCAACACACCCTTCAGTTGCAAATGTGTAAATGGTGGTATCATTCCAGTGGTTAAAACCTGTTCCAACTCCTGTTTAATCAGGAGGACTCTTTCCACATCTCACCAATCCTGGTAATATGTAGAATGAAAGTGGTTGGGGTCTACCATGAGGGCCCTCATGGGGGGCCCAGATGCAGCTGAGTAGGGATGGTCATGTAGTGACACCCTCCATGTCTTTTGTTCTCCTCCACAGGGACCAGAGAACTGCAAGTACCGGGTGAGTTCTAATCATGTGTGCTAAGTGCTTCTGGGGAACGCATAGCAATTCTCCTCAAGTCATCCGGGAGAAGAGACCATTTTCCAAATGGACCCACTGCTTTTCTGCATTCTAGTATGTGGTCTAGAAAGATCCTAAATTGCAAAGCCCTGAAATATTCAACCCTACAGTCCGTTCTCGCTGCGCTTATGAGCCACCCGCTGGCTGCACTTGTGAGTTAACTGCTCTTCCCCCTTCCCCACCCCCCCTGGCACTTCTCCCCTTCCCTCTTTCCTGCACTTGCATGATCTGTATGACACAATGGGCCTCATCTCGAGTTGGATGGTATCCCAACAGGGATACTACCCAACTGTATTTGCATTACTGCCCACCCGTCGGGCGGGATTACTGCCGGATCACGGTTTGACCCAATGGGGAATTTTCAGAGCAATTACCATCAGCAGTATTACCGCACAGTAATTGCACTGAAAATCTGCATTTTTCTGGCGCATTTACTCCCAGCTTAGAGCTGGG